>NC_086447.1:528778982-529078982 GCF_028390025.1 Pseudophryne corroboree | reverse complement strand
CGCCAATTCTGACACACGCCTGGCCGAAGCCAAGGCCAATAACATGACCACTTTCCACGTGAGATACTTCAGATCCACAGTTTTAAGTGGTTCAAACCAATGTGATTTTAGGAAACTCAACACCACATTGAGATCCCAAGGTGCCACGGGAGGCACAAAAGGGGGCTGAATATGAAGCACTCCCTTTACAAAAGTCTGAACTTCAGGCAGTGAAGCCAGTTCTTTCTGGAAGAAAATCGACAAGGCCGAAATCTGGACCTTAATGGAACCCAATTTTAGGCCCATAGTCACTCCCGACTGTAGGAAGTGTAGAAAGCGACCCAGCTGAAATTCCTCTGTTGGGGCCTTCCTGGCCTCACACCACGCAACATATTTTCGCCAAATACGGTGATAATGGTTCGCGGTTACTTCTTTCCTGGCTTTTATCAGCGTAGGAATGACTTCCTCCGGAATGCCCTTTTCCTTTAGGATCCGGAATTCAACCGCCATGCCGTCAAACGCAGCCGCGGTAAGTCTTGGAACAGACAGGGCCCCTGCTGCAGCAGATCCTGTCTGAGCGGTAGAGGCCATGGGTCCTCTGATATAATTTCTTGAAGTTCCGGGTACCAAGCCCTTCTTGGCCAATCCGGAACCATGAGTATCGTTCTTACTCCTCGCCTTCTTATTATTCTCAGTACCTTTGGTATGAGAGGCAGAGGAGGGAACACATAAACCGACTGGTACACCCACGGTGTCACTAGAGCGTCCACTGCTATCGCCTGAGGGTCCCTTGACCTGGCGCAATATCTCTTTAGCTTTTTGTTGAGGCGGGACGCCATCATGTCCACCTGTGGCCTTTCTCAACGGTTTACCAACAGTAGGAAGACTTCTGGATGAAGTCCCCACTCTCCCGGGTGTAGGTCGTGTCTGCTGAGGAAGTCTGCTTCCCAGTTGTCCACTCCCGGAATGAACACTGCTGACAGTGCTAGTACGTGATTTTCCGCCCATCGGAGAATCCTTGTGGCTTCTGCCATTGCCATCCTGCTTCTTGTGCCGCCCTGTCGGTTCACATGGGCGACTGCCGTGATGTTGTCTGACTGGATCAGTACCGGCTGGTTTTGAAGCAGGGGTCTTGCCTGACTTAGGGCATTGTAAATGGCCCTCAGTTCCAGAATATTTATGTGTAGGGAAGTCTCCTGACTTGACCATAGTCCTTGGAAGTTTCTTCCCTGTGTGACTGCTCCCCAGCCTCGAAGGCTGGCATCCGTGGTCACCAGGACCCAGTCCTGTATGCCGATTCTGCGGCCCTCTAGAAGATGAGCACTCTGCAGCCACCACAGTAGAGACACCCTGGTCCTTGGAGACAGGGTTATCAGTTGATGCATCTGAAGATGCGATCCCGACCACTTGTCCAAGAGGTCCCACTGGAAGGTCCTCGCATGGAACCTGCCGAATGGAATTGCTTCGTATGAAGCCACCATTTTTCCCAGGACTCGTGTGCAGCGATGCACCGATACCCGTTTTGGTTTTAGGAGGTCTCTGACTAGAGATGACAGCTCCTTGGCTTTCTCCTGCGGGAGAAACACTTTTTTCAGTTCTGTATCCAATTCGAAGGAGTATCATCATTTCTGCCATTACTTTGGTAAACACCCTCGGTGCCGTGGACAGTCCAAACGGTAGTGTCTGGAATTGGTAATGGCAATCCTGTACCACAAATCTGAGGTACTCCTGGTGAGGAAGGTAAATAGGGACATGCAGGTAAGCATCCTTGATGTCCAGGGATACCATGTAATCCCCCTCGTCCAGGCTTGCAATAACCGCCCTGAGCGATTCCATCTTGAACTTGAATTTTGTTATGTAAGTGTTCAAGGATTTCAAATTTAAAATGGGTCTCACCAAACCGTCTGGTTTCGGTACCACAAACAGTGTGGAATAGTAGCCCCGGCCTTGTTGAAGTAGGGGCACCTTGACTATCACCTGCTGGGAATACAGCTTGTGAATGGCCTCTAGCACAGCCTCCCTGCCCGATGGAGTCGTCGGTAAGGCTGATTTGAGGAAACGGCGGGGGGGAGGCGCCTCGAATTCCCGCTTGTACCCCTGAGATACTACTTGAAGGATCCAGGGATCCACCCGTAAGCGAGCCCACTGATCGCTGAAATTCTGGAGGCGGCCCCCCACCGTACCTGGCTCCGCCTGTGGAGCCCCACCGTCATGCGGCGGATTTGGAAGAAGCGGGGGAGGACTTTTGGTCCTGGGACCCTGCTGTGTGTTGCAGCTTCAGGACCCGCCTTTTCCCCGCCTGTTTTTCTGGGGTCGAAAGGACTGTACTTGGTAATACGGTGCTTTCTTAGGCTGTGAGGGGACATGGGGCAAAAATGCAGACTTCCCAGCTGTTGCTGTGGAAACAAGGTCTGAGAGACCGTCCCCGAATAACTCCTCACCCTTATAAGGCAAAACTTCCATGTGCCTTTTAGAATCTGCATCTCCTGTCCACTGCCGAGTCCATAAGCCTCTCCTAGCAGAAATGGACAAGGCACTTATTCTAGATGCCAGCCGGCAGATCTCCCTCTGTGCATCTCTCATGTATAAGACCGAGTCTTTTATATGCTCTATGGTTAGCAATATAGTGTCTCTGTCTAGGGTGTCAATATTTTCCGACAGGGAATCTGACCAAGCAGCAGCAGCACTACACATCCAGGCTGAAGCAATAGCTGGTCTCAGTATAACACCAGTGTGTGTGTATATAGATTTTAGGATAGCCTCCTGCTTTCTATCAGCAGGTTCCTTTAGGGCGGCCGTATCCGGAGACGGTAGTGCCACCTTTTTAGACAAACGTGTGAGCGCTTTATCCACCCTAGGGGGAGTTTCCCAACGTGACCTATCCTCTGGCGAGAAAGGGAACGCCATTAGTAATTTTTTTGAAATCACCAATTTTTTATCAGGGAAAGCCCACGCTTCTTCACACACCTCATTTAATTCCTCAGATGGGGGAAAAACTATAGGTAGTTTTTTCTCCCCAAACATAATACCCTTTTTTGAGGTACCTGGGTTTATATCAGCAAGGTGTAATACCTCTTTCATTGCCTCAATCATGCCACAAATGGCCCTAGTGGACATTAAATTTGACTCATCGTCGTCGACACTTGCATCAGTATCCGTGTCGACATCTGTGTCTGCCATCTGAGGTAGTGGTCGTTTCAGGGCCCCTGACAGCCTTTGAATCGTCTGGGCAGGCACGAGCTGAGCAGCCGGCTGTCCCGCATTTGGCATGTCGTCAAATTTTTTATGTAAGGAGTCGACACTTGCACGTAATTCCTTCCATAAATCCATCCACTCAGGTGTCTGCCCCGCAGGGGGTGACATCACATTTATAGGCATCTGCTCCGCCTCCACATAAGTCTCCTCATCAAACATGTCAACACAGCCGTACCGACACACCGCACACACACAGGGAATGCTCTTAAAGGAGACAGGACCCCACAAAAGCCCTTTGGGGAGACAGAGAGAAAGTATGCCAGCACACACCAGAGCGCTATAATAATACAGGGACTAACTGAATTATGACCCTTTATAGCTGCTTATTGTATTAAACTGCGCCCAAATTTAGTGCCCCCCTCTCTTTTTTACCCTTTCTGAAGTGTAGACTGCAGGGGAGAGTCAGGGAGCTTCCTTCCAGCGGAACTGTGAGGGAATAATGGCGCCAGTGTGCTGAGGGAGATGGCTCCGCCCCTTTTTCGGCGGCCTTTTCTCTCGCTTTTTTCTGTATTCTGGCAGGGGTAATTACCACATATATAGCCTCTGGGGCTATATATTGTGGTTATTTTGCCAGCCAAGGTGATATTATTGCTGCTCAGGGCGCCCCCCCCCCCAGCGCCCTGCACCCTCAGTGACCGGAGTGTGAAGTGTGTATGAGGAGCAATGGCGCACAGCTGCAGTGCTGTGCGCTACCTTGGTGAAGACTGAAGTCTTCTGCCGCCGATTTTCCGGACCATCTTCATGCTTCTGGCTCTGTAAGGGGGACGGCGGCGCGGCTCCGGGAACGAACACCAAGGACGAGTCCTGCGGTCGATCCCTCTGGAGCTAATGGTGTCCAGTAGCCTAAGAAGCCCAAGCTAGCTGCAAGCAGGTAGGTTCGCTTCTTCTCCCCTTAGTCCCTCGATGCAGTGAGCCTGTTGCCAGCAGGTCTCACTGTAAAATAAAAAACCTAATTTAAACTTTCTTTCTAGCAGCTCAGGAGAGCTCCTAGTGTGCAACCAGCTCGGGCCGGGCACAGAAATCTAACTGAGGTCTGGAGGAGGGGCATAGAGGGAGGAGCCAGTGCACACCAGATAGTACCAAATCTTTCTTATAGAGTGCCCAGTCTCCTGCGGAGCCCGTCTATTCCCCATGGTCCTTACGGAGTCCCCAGCATCCACTAGGACGTTAGAGAAACATATATTCTGGTAACCATGGGCCATTTTCACCTTATGTTTCTATATCTCCCCCCCCCCCCCCAAAAAAAAAAGCAACACACAAAACTTCAATACTGCTCCATCCCTCCCACAAGTGGCAATAATAGAGTGCTCTATACACCTCCCTAGAAACTTACTTCTTCATGAAGGTGCATTATCCTGTCACATCTCTGATGCTGCAGTTTCAGAGCTGTAGAGGAGGTGAGATGAGGAGGGGCCAGGGTCTCAGGAAGGAAGAGGAAAACGAGGCAGAGGCGGCTCTAGTGTCAGCTTAGCACTGCAGTAGCAAGCAGGCAAGCAGCTACTGTATGACTGCCTATGTAGTGTCTACCTTCTGGTGCCCCGAGTCTGTCTGCAATATGTACTAAGGCACAAGCAGCATGATCAGCATGCCCAAGCCACCTGTTTGCCCCCTCACTAAGGACAACTAGTGTGCCCCTCTGTATACTAATCAGTAACTGGAGGAGCAATCAGCGCACCTCCGTCCTCCGGCTCATTAACTCCAGGCGATAGAGCGCAGGGACTTTCCCAGCTGGCCCTTGAACGCACCTGACTCAAGTTAATTCTGTGACCCTGAGCTAAAATTGAGTGCTTCGAGGTGCTGCTTGTTAGAGAGGTCGCCTCCCTGTAACATTCGGTAGTCCATATGCGCCGTCCTTATTGGGGGTATTGGGGAATCTGGGGGATTCATTTAGCTGTACGGGGCAGCGGGAGACTCCGTAGTGGACTCCGGCCGGACGCTAGCAGCGCCTCCTCTGGGAAGGAGGGTCGAACGAAAGGAGGAGTTTACATAACACAGGGGTAAGAAGCAGCAGCAGCAGAGGAGGTTGTTGTGGGTTCCCTGCAGCTGCGCTCGCCGCTTTGAGCTCCGGCTTGGGGAGGTGGGAGGCGGAGCTGACACTCAGACACCTACGCTGTCTAGTATAGATAGCTGCTGGTTGCGCCCCAGCTCATCCTGCGCTGTGTGCAAGGCACACAGCGCACATAGCTAGTTACGGCTCTGGCAAAACAACAGATATAGAACTGTAATTAAGTAAGAGAGATTCTCTATGCATATAATCCTGCAGTCAAAGTAACCTAATAAATAAATAATAGATATACCAATTTCTACGTGGATGTATTTTATAGGCCAGAAAGAGTAAGGTCAGCAGCAGTAATTATTATTGGTAAAAAGCAATATAAGGTACTGAAAGGATCCCTACCTCTCTTTGATTACCTCGATGTGATGGCCACTGACGTCAGTGAGAGCAATTCTTAACATACAATATATTGAGTCTGACACCCAGTAGTTAAGATTCACTCTGCTTTATTGAATGTTTTAACATTGGTATAAAAAGAGAACACATAAGGGTGTAACTGATAAGTGTAACAGGGCTCATTGGCTTAGGGGTGGTGCCCTAGTGGGGTACGTAGGGGTGGTTAATACTTGACATAACATAATTGGATATAGCAGTTGCTAGGCAGATGTTATATACGTTGCATTCAGATAGAACTTAACACAGGATCTTTTAGTAACACACAGAAGTAGAAAAAGCAGGTTTCATCTAGTATAGAGCTGACCTTGGATGCCAGACCCACACAAGCCTGGTATCTGTATGAGAGACAAAGGCATCTAACACAGGGCAGCACGCATCCATTGCAAACACATAAGAGTTCATAAAGCATGTTTTAACCCTTCAATCCCCTCTTAGAATCATGATTATTATATGACATGATTCTTGAGTGAGGCTCCTTTCTTGTTTCTCCAGTTCTTGAGATATTGGACATAATCGTCGGGTCCCTCACTATCAGAGGAGGTGACAGGACTGGTGGTTATGTCATAATACATCAGGGCCTTATCAATGCCTTTGGAGGTAAGTTTCTTTCCACAGGGAATTACACAATAAACTATAATGCCTAAAAGAATTAAAGTTATGAGTATAAATATGCTTATTTGCACAAGAGCCTGTTTCCAATTTTCAAACCACCCAAAATATTGGCTCCATGGGTTATCAATACCTGAATTTTTCTTAAGTTCTATGGATAAGGTTTCTAACTTGTTTATGGCTAAAGTAACCTTACCATTGGGACCAGTGTTGTCAGGAATATATGTACAACAGCCTTCCACCTTACTAATGTAAACACATGTACCGCCTTTTTCTGCTAGAATCATGTCAAGGGCCATTCTATTTTGAAATGTCATTTGGGAAGTGGCTTCTAGCTGTTCAGCTATACCTTTAAGAGCATCTTTGGTATCATTAACAAATCTTTGTTGATTATAATATATATAATTAATCCAGGCTACGTTTTTATTTACAGTTACTATAGGGAACAATGACTCAAAACCCGCAGCCACTTCATCTCTAGCTTTGAACTCATTTGGAACACCTCTTGGGACCCCTATAGTATCAATGTATACGTGGGGGTCAAAGCTACCTCCTGGGAGTGCTCTTTTCTTTCGATTAGCAGGAGTATTAGAGGGAGGAGTGGGGTCATCGGTGATCATTAGGAGTGGCATTATGACTTTGGCCAGGGCACACTCACCATACCATGGTGTGTCTAATTTACTTCTAAGTTTCATATCCCCACATATGTAATAAATGTCGCCTAATGATCTAGTTTGGTTGACTAAAACAGTTGTTCTTTTATTTGCACAATACCCTGGTGGGAAGGTTTTTAAATTTCTCCCTGTGGTGATGTTAGATGTATAACAGGTATAGTTTCCAGGATATATGGTTATGGTATTTCCTGGGTTGGGATTTTTTGACAATATGGGATATTCCCTTTTCCACATTTCGCACTGACTGTCATTTGTTTTGGTGTCATTAAAAAGGCTGAAAAAACAATTTTCCTGTTCTAGGGGTATATTAAGGGGCACTGTACCTAGGTGGGGCCTAGATTTGCCACAGACATAACAGTTACTTTTATTATGTTTGCTAGCACTATACTTCATCCATTCTAACCAGAAATTGATGTCAGAGAAACCAGTTTCAATAGCTAGGGTGTCTTTAAAGGTGGGATTGTTAACGGCCATCATATCCTTGAGGGTGGTTATATGAGGTTTCAAGAGGTTGGGGCGTGGTTTAGAGGGCTTGAGCTGGGCATACCTTTCATTGTTAGACATATCCTGTAACAAGAATGGTGTAAGGGATGGGTTTAAAAAAAAGGATTCACCTAGGACATAGGTGCCTGCATCAGTAGACTGGGGATGTTTTATGCTTAATATGAATTTACTATCACATCTGTTTTGTCTATGAAGGGTAAGACGGGTAAGCAGGGACTCACCATATTTGTCTTTACTTGAGAGAGCCTCTTTGGGCTGGTATCCATAACTATGGCCAGAATTCCATCCCACTGATCCCCAATACGCACATTTATTTCCCCAATATTTACTAGTAACACAAATATAGGCTTCAGTGGGGGTATTACGTGTACCATACTGATCACATTGCCAGGCATAATATTTGTTAAGACAGGGAGCAATGGTACAGAAATCTATTTTGTAGGTGGCAACCTCAGTATTGGAGGAGTTATACCAAAATGTGTAGGTGCCGGATTTTTGTGTAATGTCTACTTCAGCTGTAGCTTGGCAAGTGAGGACCATTAGGATTATCAACATAGTCCCCAGGATAGAGGTAGGGGACAGGTTCCTCATCTTCCTCTGTTCTTCTGTCTTCGCTAGGTGGGAGGTCAGGGCTGTCTGCCCCCGTTCGTACCTCGCTGGAATCACTTGCTTCCCTCTCTAGGTCTGGTCTAGGAATCTTTTTCACTCGGGATGCATGGATCCAGGTGGGGCTTTCCTCTGTCAGGACTGCTGTTCTGGTTACTGCTACGACCTCTGTCTCTGGACCGTAGGTAAAGTCTCCTGGGCTCTTGTTCCTGGGGAGCACCTTCACCACGACTCTGTCTCCGACTTTAAAGGGGTGTGTAGGTTCCTGTGGATTCAAAGGGTTTTTACAAACAACCTCATGTTCAATTTCATTCAGTTTTATTATCAGGGACCTGACATACTCTTCTCTGATAAGTTCTAGATCTCCCTCCTGTATTACTAATGGTTTCTTAGCCCAAGGTGTAGGGAAGGGCCTACCCATTAATATTTCAAAGGGGGAGTAACCCAAAGTCTTTTGTGGTGTCATTCTAATTTCTGCCAAGATAATGGGAAGGACTTGCTTCCATTTGTGGAAGGTGCCTCCTGTGGCCTTCCTAAGCTTGTCTTTGAGGGTCCTATTCATGCGTTCTACGACCCCTGAACTCTGCGGGTGATACGGGATGTGGAACTTCCATTCCACCTGCAGGGCCTTTACCAAGGCCTGTGTAATTTTTGCTGTAAAGGCGGAGCCTTTATCACTATTGATTTGCAATGGGCACCCCCATCTGGGGATGATTTCCTGAGTTAGGATCCTAGCAACTGTCTTTGCATCCTCAGATTTAGTGGGGAATACCTCTGGCCATCGAGAGAACATGTCTACAATGACCAGGGCATATTCCTGTTTACCAGTACCTGGGATATGGGTGAAGTCAATTTGCAGGTGTGTAAAGGGTGTGGTGGGGTATTCAAGATGCTGATGTTTTGCCTTGTCAGGGTTGTTGGGGTTGTTTCGCAGGCAAGTGATGCATCTACTGACATACTGATCTACTAATGACTTGGCATCCGTGACATAGAAATCATTACGTAAGAGTAAGGTAGTTGTTGCCTTACTGTGGTGTCCTATGCCATGGTAGTGGGCAATAAGTTATTTACAAAGGTGGAAATAAGTAAATGGTCTGTTTCTACAAGGGTGAGACCTGCATCTTCAGACCAGCACTTTTTAAACCTCTTCCAAAACTCAGTGACAGTTTCAGTAGGTTTTTGCTTGCATGCTACAGCAATGGGAAGGGAGGCACGGGTCTTAAAGATTTCTTTCATATGTTCACCAATTTCCTTCCACATTTGCTTTACACCTTTCTCGGTATTGAGGGGGTAATCAGTGGCATTGTTTAGGACTGCAGGAGTGTTGATAGAGGGAATCTGTTTCCAATCCCACCCGTTGTAGTGGTCTATAACCCCATCTATGATCAGCTTCATATCTTCTTGAGTATAGCTGCGTCCTGTGCAAGCCTTTTTCAAGTAAGCTATGCAGCCGTCAGGTGCAACAGTGGGTTTGGGGCAGTTCTTAACAATTCTGTCCAAATCCTCTATTTCAATGGGTTTCTTTAACAACTGATCCCCTACTGTCATAAAGGGCAGGTGTGTAGCGACACCGCTGGCACCAGCACTGTTTTCAAGGAAACCAGTGCCGGATCGCGTTATGGAGGGGGTAAGAGGGTGGTTAATGACAACAGTTGAGTCAGCATTACGGCGGGAGGTGATTTGTTTGCTAGGAGTCTGGACTGTAGTTTCAAGCTGGGTTACATATATTTGATCATGGCCCGAGCGGCCACCACCTTCAATAGGAATGTCAGAGTCGCCACCCACAATAGCTGCGTCAGGGGCACTAGGGGCGGGGGTGGTTATGCCTGTGTGGAGGGTACTGTCAGGGGGGGCTGTTCCCCCTTCAGAGCCTCCTGAGCCTCCTTCCCCTCCTCCTCCTCCCCCTCCCCCTTGCATCGGCATTCGTGACAAAGCAACTGCAGCTAAAAGATCTGTGTCTTTTAAGGAGGGATATAGGGGAGTGTAGGGCGGGGGAGAAGAGTTTTTTAGAAACTTGTTGCTTCTAAATTCCTCAGCTTTATGTAGTCTGGAAGTTACAGTTTTTATTCTACGCTGTTTCTGCTTGATATTCTTGTCATACCAATGAGGTGCTATCGTGAGCCATTGCTCTCCTCCAGCACGCATATATGTCATGTCCCATTGTGGGTCATGATCATACCACGGCCAGGCTTCCTTGTCTTCCAGACAAAGACCTTTGACCATGTCCATATAAAATGGATAATTAATACCATCACGGGGGAATGGACTGGGGCTGCCAACTTTCTCTGTCCATCCTGCTAAGTTATCCACCCAAGGGTTAACTAAATAATAATCTGTGGTGGAGTTACGGGCAACATATTCCTTACATGTTTCTCCTGGTAAAGGTGGGGGGTAAATGACTGTCTTACTCTGACCCCCTCCCATAGTAAAAATGCAATCTACACCAGCTTTCTATGCAATATCACAACAAAAATGCAGTTTACAAAAAAAACCTTCTATGCAATTTCACAACAAAAAAACTTTCTATGAAATTTTCACAACAAAAAAAATGCAATTTACAAAAACTTTCTATGCATGCATTAGCTAACACCAGTTAATTAGTCATTGACAATATCACAATATTATCTGTATAATGAGAACATGAAATCTTTTGACGGGTACGCTTACCTTCGTACAAGATGTCAGAAAAATACAGCGTTTTAAACAGGAAGCAAGAAAAGTGTTTGAGTAAAAATATCTGGCAGACGAAAACTTACCAGCCGTCTGAACCAAATATAAGAACTTATCTCACTACAACATACAAGAATATATATATAGACGATCAGATCGAGGTATAATCTACGTTATGTATAGACCCCAGGTCTATATATTTTTTTTTAAGTATCCCAGATACTAACGTCTTTGGAGAATTGCGCTTGGACTCCTGGTCCTTTCTCAGACGTATCTTTAAGTCCCAGACATTAAAGATTCTATGGTATCCCTGATACCTGTTTTATGCTTTTACATAAAACTTCGTAATATTAAGTCCCGGACTTAAATATTACCTTGTCACGTGTTCCCGGAACACTGACACGGATTCAGCTTCAGTGTATGACCGCAATCCTGTATGGCAAAGACAGACAATAAATTCTCTATTTTTACCATTCAGGGACGATCACTGAATCCCGGACGAGCCCCCAGCTGAAAGGATCCCTACCTCTCTTTGATTACCTCGATGTGATGGCCACTGACGTCAGTGAGAGCAATTCTTAACATACAATATATTGAGTCTGACACCCAGTAGTTAAGATTCACTCTGCTTTATTGAATGTTTTAACATTGGTATAAAAAGAGAACACATAAGGGTGTAACTGATAAGTGTAACAGGGCTCATTGGCTTAGGGGTGGTGCCCTAGTGGGGTACGTAGGGGTGGTTAATACTTGACATAACATAATTGGATATAGCAGTTGCTAGGCAGATGTTATATACGTTGCATTCAGATAGAACTTAACACAGGATCTTTTAGTAACACACAGAAGTAGAAAAAGCAGGTTTCATCTAGTATAGAGCTGACCTTGGATGCCAGACCCACACAAGCCTGGTATCTGTATGAGAGACAAAGGCATCTAACACAGGGCAGCACGCATCCATTGCAAACACATAAGAGTTCATAAAGCATGTTTTAACCCTTCAGGTACAAAACCTGTGCGCTCTTACATAAAAGACACTCTACACTGAGTCACACAGCAACAATCTCAGGCCAGATATGACAGAGCCAGCAACACTTGGAAAGGCTTTCTTACTGTTACAGCCTTGCCCCTAACACATGGCATGGAAAGTCTGGTAAAAGTATCATTGTTATAGAGCAAAGCAGGAGTAAAGACATGTTTAGGAAAACAGGTTTAGCTCTCATATAAGCATACCTCCCAACTTTGAACTTAGTGCAAGCGGGACACACGCGCGGCGAAGCCACGCGCGTTCCCGAAAAGGGGTGTGGCCTAGGTAAAGGGGCGTGGCATAGCGGGAAGACCCGCGATCGCGAGCCACGCCCCCATTTTTGTCACTAAGGGGGCATGCCCAGCGCTCTGTGAGCCGCTAGCATGCTCCCTCTCCCATGCGCACAGCGTCTATTCACCGCTGCTCTGCTAAGCAGGGCAGCGAGAGACAGAGCCTACCAACTGCCTCCCCCACCGCGGGACACTGCGGCCCGCGGGTGGGACAGCGGGACAGTCCCCAAAAAATGGGACTGTCCTGCGAAAATCGGGACAGTTGGGAGGTATGTATAAGTATAGGAAACACATTGTTACTAGCCAACCAGCCAACATCTCACAGATAAGAGGGATAGTATAGCAGCCTACACATAGTGTGAGAGAAGAAAAGTTGCTGCATATTGTGTGTCACTAGACAGGGAGCAAGGTGCACAATCTACTGTAGGTTTCACAGACAGAAGACAGGTCCGATACCAGTGACCCATGCCATGCATCACTATTCTTACTCTGTGACGTCATACCAATTCCTCTGCTACATAATACCTAATCCTATGTAACTAGTAGCGCTGAAGATATGACAGTAATTGCCTGGAGGTGAGATTGTGATGTCAGCTGACCATGGGCCAACTGATATCACAATGGGCCTGATGACATCACAATGGGGCCAGTGGCCAGCTAACATCCCATGTCATGTAATAGATGACCATATAATCCTATGGAACTGGAACACAATTTTGCAAACCAAGGCACAAATTTGAGGAAAAAAGTAGAAAAATTGAGGAAAAAGTGTGCAGCAGGGCCACCATCAAGGGGGTGCTGCGGGTACAGGAGACCCGGACTCTGACAGAGAAGGGGGCCCGGCAGGACCCCTATTGCTGTGTAATGATGTTTATGTATTGACAACCCTGCACTCGTGACATCATGCTAAAAGAGAGAGAGAGCATGAGCCTCATGAGGAGCAGACATAAGAAGCCAAAAGTAATAACATCATACTTGCCTACTCTCCCGGAATGGCCGGGAGGCTCCCGAAAATCGGGTGACCCTCCCGGCCCCCCGGAAGAGCAGGCAAGTGTCCCGATTTGCAGGGTCCCCCCTGCCCGTCCGCCCACTTTGTGTGTAAAGTGGGCGGTCCGGGCAGTCGATGACGCGATTCTTGCTGAATCGTGTCATCATAGCCACGCCCCCTGCAGTGTAATGTCGGTGAACATGGCATTACAGAGCGGGGGCGTGGCTTAAATGAGGTGCCACTGTGACCCTGCCCTTACTCCGCCCCATCCTGCCCTTGCTCCGCCCCCATCCCACCTCCGGCCCACCCCCTCCTTTACGTCACAGCCTCCCCTGTCCGCCTGCTGTGCCGACCTGGCTGCTCTCTCCCGCAGAGAGCAGCCAGAATGTCGGTAAGTATGAATAACATCATGAGGGGGCTGGCTGCGGAGCCCCCGGCAGGATAGACAGAAGGGGGCTACCCCGGGCCAGTCACATATGCGGGATGTGGGGGCGGTATCAGCTTGTGTCCGGACTCGGAGTGTAGGCTATGGTGGGGCACAGCTCCCAGGTGTCAGTGACTTTTTCTACTGAATCCTGCATTTGATTTATGTCACCGTACAGCGCTTCCTGTAGTGAGCCATAAACACTGGGGGACAACTGCAATCACACTCACAGGTGCCCTGCTAGAATGTCATGCAGCCAGGAAGAGGACACCACAAGACAACATCACCTACACCGATTCAGTTGAAAAAGACACTGACACCCAGGAGCTGTGATCTGCCATAGCCTACACTCCGGATACAGTAAGTAAATAGTGCAGAACTCCGGTCAGATGGTCACCTGGTCTACCTCCATTAAAACGAGCACTCTCAGCATGGGACAAGTCAAAATATAGCTGCGGCCAGCATGGCCCTGTCCAAGGAGCATAGGTAAGCCTACTTAAACTGTAATTTAGGGACACATTTATCATAGATCGCATTTGCAATACAATCTGTGCGTGATATTAGCGCCCAGGATTGCATTGCAGAATGCCATCACATTGGGTGAATGTATCACCCTGCACAAACAGGGACAGGGGCTCCAAAAGGAGCCTGCCCGTGAGATGTGCCGAATGTGGGCTGGTCTGCTGCGCGTGCGCACTCAGCGTGACCCCATGCACAACAGCCATTTCCAGCGGAGGGATCCTGAGGAACCTTGACGGAATTACAGCCCCGATCTAAAGAGGACGGTAGCTGCGGACATTCGTTTTCAGCACAAACAAGTGCTATTAAAGGATCAGACGTGATCCAATTAAGATCACAGCATAGTTTATGTTTGTTTTTTTTAAATGGTATATGCTTTTTTGATATATAATCTGTTTTACTGTCATACAAATATTTATGGTCTCCCTATATTTACCTGTACATACTGTGTTTTAAACTTAAGCTGCACACATTTTAGACAACAAAATTAGACTCTATTTAAACTAATTTGCTCTTTATTCTATATATTATACAATTGGTGAATATCTTGCTGCGCCTTAGGTCACTTGCCATTATATTGGTTTCTGTATTTATTGTATAGTGAATATTAGAATGTTGTGATTTATTATAACAGTCATAGCAATGCTCTGTATTATTTGTACAGGGGTCGGTCAGCAGTGGTTGGAATGTCGACACCAGAAACCGAACATGGATCAAAAAGCCGGTGCCGGAATCTCGATTGCTGCCATCCTAAATGTAAGTATGCCAGGGCTCATTAGGCTTAGGCCGCGGTGATGGGGATGGGGGGTTTAGGTTTAGGCTGCGGGGGAGGCAGAGCCGCCCCTAACCAATATGATGCCCTAGGCAAGATTTTGGCTGGTGCCCCCTAGCACCGCCGCTAGTTCTGCAGGAGATGCATGGCATGAGTCAGCTGGCAGCTCTGCTAACGTCAGGCACCTTTTGTTTATGAAAATGCATCTTAATTGCATTACTATGTGGCCAGGACGCACAAGCAGCTTCTGCTGATTAAAATGATATGCAGCATGCCTATATTCTGTGTGCGACTGCGGCTGTATCTGCATACAAAATGCTACATTACAGTGATTTCCAGGAATACACTGCAACATAGCATTTTGTATGCAGATACAGCCGCAGTCACACACAGAACATAGGCATGCCGCATATCATTTTAATCAGCAGAAGCTGCTGGTGCCCCTAAGCATACCAAATGTCCTAGGCATTTGCCTAGTTTGCCTATGCCTAAGGCCGGCTCTGGGGGGAGGGTTAGACTGTAGGGAGGAGGAAGGTTAGTGTTAGTCTGTGGGGGGAGGGGGCTAGGTTTAGGGACCACCAGGAAGGGTTAGGGTTAGGCTGAGGGGAAGGGAGGGTTAGGTTTAGGCATCACTGGGGAGGGTTAGCGTTAGGCTGTAAGCAGGGGAGTTCATAGAACCTACGGTATAATAATATAGATTGCCTGGCTTATGTGAACATTAAGGCTATACCGGACAGTTATTACCAATTACAATCACTCATGGTATTTAGTCTAATGAATATGTGTATACTGTACATAAACACCACTTGTGGTCTGTTGTATATACAGTATGCACCTTAACGTTATACAGAGCACGTCAGTTCTGCAGACAATCATTATGGATTGTCATTTGGAAGCAAGAACAAAGCCAGTAACTTTGTACCTTGATAAACCCACGTTTCACTGCAGGTGGGGTAGATGTGAAGAGAGATTTAGACTTGAGACTGGTATGTCCAAACTAGTACCTATATATTACTCACCACACAGCAACCTGGGAACCACATAACAAATTCGAAATTAAAGCGCCTGCAGCCAGGACAGAGAGTTGTACAGTAAGAATGGAAATTTTTCTATAGGAGACTCCTTTAAAAAAAAAAAAAAAAAGGGCTGGAGAACCTTAATTTATGGGGCAATAAACATAACTGTAAACTAAAAAGGACAGTACAGATGTGTAACCTGCACATTAAGAGCCCTTCTAGTCACACCATGCTGTGGCGTGACTTGCTGGTAGCATCAAATGTCTTATCGTGCGGCCATTAAAAGGCATTTTATCTGCAAAAAGATGCCAATAGGACGCATACGCAGCTTTTGCTGATTAAAAGGATATGCGACATGCCTATATTCTATGTGTGTGCCTGCATATGAAATGCTAGAGAACACTGTAATGCAGCATTTCGTATGTCTCGGGCGCACACAGAATACAGGCAAGCCGCATATTATTTTACTTAGCAGAGTCTGCTTGCACATCTCATTTACATAACGGTACGAATAAGACTCACTTCAGCTACAAAAACTATCAGAGCTGCACTGGACCTGTCAGCTTACTCAGGGCCATCTTAACAGCAGTGTAGGCCCCTGGGCACAGCAATGCACTGGGCACCCTTCCCATCCTCCAGTAATAGGGGTGGGGGTGCTATCAGCAGCAGTTTTGATGTCCCACGGGCGGTAGGGGGTGTTCTATCTTCCGCTCAGCATGTAGGAACTGGATGAAGGCAGTGGGATGAATGAAGGTGCCCCAGTACATGACTTCCAGGGTGGTAGGGGGGGTGTAATATGCAGGGTAGGGGTGGATAGTGGAGTGGGCTTAATATTCATCATTTTCCAGTGGGAGGGCAGCTTGCTTGACTGCAGATATCTCTAGTTCCTGGGAATAAATTTCTTAGCTTTGAATGTGATTAAAAACTAGAGCGTGCCATCTTTCAGGAGGTACTAGGGACTTGAGGAGCAGAGTTCAGGAGCCAGAGCTGCCGTGTCCACTGAAAGGGGGAGTCCTATCTTTTGGAGAATAGCCTCATAAAAACTCTAAGTCAGACAGAACCCGAGATATCTGGCTGGGCAGAGCAATTAACAGTCTTGGATGGGGACCACTGCTTCAAAGTCAGATATCTCCGGTTCCCCAGAGCCGATTTTCAAAAATATGGTACCCCTAGAAAGAGGGGGCCCTCAGCTATCATTCTGGGCCCTTAGACTCCTGGGGCTCTTAGGCAAGTGCCCATTAAGCCCATACGAAAAGACGTCCCTGCTGGTCGCTGTTGGGAGAGCTGGGCACACAAGGACCATTTTTTTATGACAACACATGTTTTATAGTGCTTTCCCGGGTCTTCCCTTATTCATTGGAAATGGTGTCAACCAGGGGGAAAACCCGGGAATACCGTGCAGTGGAAACGGGAAGATTGGAGAGTGAGACTCAGCAAAATGCCGGCTAAAAAATCAGTTCAGAACAGATTTTGGTGGAAAAGCAGTGTAATACAAATATCTGTGCTCCCTATAGTTTAATAAATATGATCTGTGTCTCTTATGTATATGAGATCTGATTTGCATTCTAGACACCAGATTAAAATGAGGAAAAGTAGGCAGACATCTTGCTTACAAGCATTTTGGAAGGTACAAAATATAAAACAAATAGGGTGGATAATTAATATTTGATTTAATTCAAATAATTACACAAAATATTTATTAAGCAAGTATTTGTCATTCAAGCATACATTCTGAAATTCTGTATAGTTCATGTGCTCCTTGGCAACACTGCCACATTCCTTTCCTGCATCTGCGATCATGTTCAATAACACTTCTATAAGGCTGCCCTTCCATATCTCTAGTCTTTAGCAATATCAAACAACCCTCTGTGGTGTCTCCCATAAAACAAATCAAATAGCGAGAACCGTGTGGAGAACTGGGGAACTTCTATAATAGCCAACAACAAATATCGTAACAAGTAATCCCAGTTTTTGCATCCTTATCAACAACCTTTGACTGCTTTTTATTGTTTTTTTCAACCTTTCTACCAACCCATCAGTTTGGGGATGATAAATTGATGTCCTGAGGTGAGTAACATTAAACAACTTGCCTGATTCCTTCATGATTCTAGACATAAAGGGGATACCTTGGTTAGCCAAAACTTCTTTAGGTATTCCCACCATACTAAGACAAGCACCAGTTCTCTAGCTATTGTCTTGGTTGACATACTGTGCAAAGGGATGGCCTCTGGATATTGAGTATCATAATCCACTATTACAAGGATATACTGATGACCCCAAGCAGACTTTTACAAAGGCCCAACCAAATCCATGGCTATCCTTTTGAACAAGACCTCTTTAATAGGCAAGGGCACTAGGGGGCTCTTGAAATGGGGTCTGGGAGCATGATACTGGGACTCAGGACAGGAAGAACAATATTCAGACAATATTCATACACCCCAGGCCAAAAGTACTGCTGCAAAATCCTCTCAATGGTCTTTTCAGCCCCTAAGTGTCCCGCTGAGATGTGAACATGAGTTAAGTCAAATATGGTTCTCGTATATGGCTGGGGATCTTCTGGTTTTTCTACCACATCCTTACCCCTTTTTGTCATTTGGTACAACAGCTCATTATGTTTGGCCATGTGTGAGTATGCAAGGCCTTCACCAGGTTCTACTGGCTCCCCATTAATAACGTAAGCATTTTCTCTGGCTTTTATTAATGTGGAATCTTTTAACTGTTCTGATGCAAGCAGTTGTTTTCTAACCACAGGATCAGGCATACTGACTATCAACTCTGTCTACAACTTCTCTTTCCCCTGGAGGAGGTGCCTCATTTTGGTCCTCATCATCTGCTACACCGCAATGCGCAGGTTCATTGCACGGGTACAAAGCAGATCGCTCAGCGATGGCTTCGTGCGAAGAATGCATTCACACAGGTGTTTGCAAGGAGATTGACAGGGTGAAGGCATTTGTGGGTGGCAACTGACCATTTTCTGGGAGTGTTTGGAAAAACGCAGGCGTGTCCAAGCGTTTGCAGGGCGGGTGTCTGACGTCAATTCCTGTCCTGAACAGGCTGAAGTGATCACAGTGGCTGGGTAAGTCCTGGGTTACTCAGAGACTGCACAAAATCTGTTTGTATAGCTCTGCTACACGTGTTCGCACACTTGCACAGCTAAAATATACTCCCCCTGTAGGCAGCGACAATCTGATCGCAGCAGTGCAAAAATCGCCTGCTAGCGATCAGGTCTGAATTAGGCCCAATATGTAGATCAGGTACAGGCAAATTCTCCACCACATCGTAACAGGGTTAGGGAAAGAGGTACCATCTACTGGGCAGGTGGCATAGAACAGCAGCTGGGAGATCACACAAGACCAAGGTTTCTGGAGCAACTGGCCCCAACCAGTTTTATCAAGAGGCAAAGCAAAATACAACAACAAAATAAATACTTCGCCACTAGCACTAAACTAAATACAAATTATTCCTAATGCACTACAAAAACACAGGAAGTATTACCAAGCATAGCTCACTTGTCTTCAGTAGTAGGTTTCTCTCACGGAGATTCTGCAGTCTCCCCTTTTATCCAGGCCATGTGAGAGACCTAATGATCAGCCTAGCATCTTTTTATCACTTTCATGCAGGTGAAATCACTAATTATTAGAGATGTGTACCGGACATTTTTCGGGTTTTGTGTTTTGGTTTTGGATTCGGTTCCGCGGCCGTGTTTTGGATTCGGATGCGTTTTGGCAAAACCTCCCTGAAAATATTTTGTCGGATTCGGGTGTGTTTTGGATTCGGGTGTTTTTTTACAAAACCCCTCAAAAACAGCTTAAATCATAGAATTTGGGGGTAATTTTGATCCTATAGTATTATTAACCTCAATAACCACAATTTCCACTCATTTCCAGTCTATTCTGAACACCTCACACCTCACAATACTATTTTTAGTCCTAAAATTTGCACCAAGGTCGCTGGATGACTAAGCAAAGCGACCCAAGAGGGCGACACAAACACCTGGCCCATCTAGGAGTGGCACTGCAGTGTCAGACAGGATGGCACTTAAAAAAATTGGCCCCAAACAGCACATGATGCAAAGAAAAGAGAAAAAGAGGTGCACTGTGGTCGCTGGATGGCTAAGCTAAGCGACACAAACACCTCAATATCACAGGAATTATTTGTTCTAATCAGTGGTATTATTGGTCCAAATCACTGGAAGAAAATGAGAAAATCACTGGAATTATTCATTCTAATCAATGGTATTATTGGTCCAAATCACTGGAAGATAATGTCAAAATCACTGGAATTATTCGTTCTAATCAATGGTATTATTGGTCCAAATCACTGGAAGAAAATGACAAAATCACTGGAATTATTAGTTCTAATCAATGGTATTATTGGTCCAAATCACTGGAATTATTCGTTCTAATCAATGGTATTATTGGTCCAAATCACTGGAAGAAAATGACAAAATCACTAGAATTATTCGTTCCAATCAATGGTATTATTGGTCCAAATCACTGGAATTATTCATTCTAATCAATGGTATTATTGGTCCAAATCACTGGAAGAAAATGACAAAATCACTGGAATTATTTGTTCTAATCAATGGTATTATTGGTCCAAATCACTGGAAGAAAATGACAAAATCACTGGAATTATTTGTTCTAATCAATGGTATTATTGGTCCAAATCACTGGAAGAAAATGACAAAATCACTGGAATTATTCGTTCTAATCAATGGTATTATTGGTACAAATCACTGGAAGAAAATGGAATGGATGGATACTTGCAGTGACCACAGAGCTGCATGATACAGCAATGGCCTACTGTACACAACTATGGGGGTCATTCCGAGTTGTTCGCTCGGTAATTTTTTTCGCATCGCAGCGATTTTCCGCTTAGTGCGCATGCGCAATGTTCGCACTGCGACTGCGCCAAGTAAATTTGCTATACAGATAGGTATTTTACTCACGGCTTTTTCTTCGTTCAGGCGATCGGAGTGTGATTGACAGGAAGTGGGTGTTTCTGGGCGGAAACTGGCCGTTTTATGGGCGTGTGGGAAAAAACGCTACCGTTTCTGGGAAAAACGCGGGAGTGGCTGGAGAAACGGAGGAGTGTCTGGGCGAACGCTGGGTGTGTTTGTGACGTCAAACCAGGAACGACAAGCACTGAACTGATCACAGATGCCGAGTAAGGTTGAAGTTACTCAGAAACTGCTAAGAGGTGTGTAGTCGCAATTTTGAGAATCTTTCGTTCGCAATTTTACTATGCTAAGATTCACTCCCAGTAGGCGGCGGCTTAGCGTGTGTAAAGCTGCTAAAAGCAGCTTGCGAGCGAACAACTCGGAATGACCCCCAATATACTGTTGGGTCACCAAAATGCTGCACTGTAATACTATATATACTTCTCACAAAAATGCCGCACAGATATGGAATGGATACTTGCAGTGACACAGAGCTGCAAGATACAGCAATGGCCTACGGTACAACTATATACTGTTAGTCACCAAAATGCTGCACTGTAATACTATATATATACTGCTCACAAAAATACCGCACAGATATGGAATGGATACTTGCAGTGACACAGAGCTGCAAGATACAGCAATGGCCTACTGTACAACTATATACTGTTAGTCACCAAAATGCTGCACTGTAATACTATATATGTACTGCTCACAAAAATGCTGCACAGATATGGAATGGATACGTGCAGTGACACAGAGCTGCAAGATACAGCAATGGCCTACTGTACTGTACTACTATAATTATTAGATAGATGACAGATATAAAGTTACATTGTGGGGGAATCCAGTATACGTTCTGTCACCAGGTACCAGTGAATGACCACATCATGTATATAGGTGACAGATATAAAGTTACATTGTGGGGGAATCCAGTATACGTTCTGTCACCAGGTACCAGTGAATAACCACATCATGTATATAGGTGACAGATATAACGTTACATTGTGGGGGAATCCAGTATACGTTCTGTCACCAGGTACCAGTGAATGACCACATCATGTATATAGGTGACAGATATAACGTTACATTGTGGGGGAATCCAGTATACGTTCTGTCACCAGGTACCAGTGAATGACCACATCATGTATATAGGTGACAGATATAACGTTACATTGTGGGGGAATCCAGTATACGTTCTGTCACCACCAGGTACCAGTGAATGACCACATCATGTATATAGGTGACAGATATAACGTTACATTGTGGGGGAATCCAGTATACGTTCTGTCACCAGGTACCAGTGAATGACCACATCATGTATATAGGTGACAGATATAAAATAGGATTTTAATACCTACCGGTAAATCCTTTTCTCTTAGTCCGTAGAGGATGCTGGGGACTCTGTAAGGACCATGGGGTATAGACGGGATCCGCAGGAGACATGGGTACACTATAAGACTTTGAATGGGTGTAAACTGACTCCTCCCTCTATGCCCCTCCTCCAGACCTCAGTTAGAAATTTGTGCCCAGGGAGACGGACATTTCGAGGAAAGAATTTATTGTTTAAACTAGAGATGAGCGGGTTCGGTTCCTCGGAATCCGAACCCGCCCGAACTTCAGGTTTTTTTACACGGGGCCGAGCGACTCGGATCTTCCCGCCTTGCTCGGTTAACCCGAGCGCGCCCGAACGTCATCATCCCGCTGTCGGATTCTCGCGAGGCTCGGATTCTATCGCGAGACTCGGATTCTATATAAGGAGCCGCACGTCGCCGCCATTTTCACACGTGCATTGAGATTGATAGGGAGAGGACGTGGCTGGCGTCCTCTCCGTTTAGACTAGAGTACTAGAGAGAGACACAAATTTTGGGGAGCATATTATTAGGAGGAGTACTACTTGCTGCTGATAGTGTGACCAGTGACCACCAGTTTAATTAATCCGTTCTCTGCCTGAAAAAAAACGATACACAGTGTGACACAGTCACATACCATATCTGTGCTCAGCCCAGTGTGCTGCATCATATGTAATACTGTATATCATTATCTGACTGTGCTGAGTGCTCACTGCTCACACAGCTTAATTGTGGGGGAGACTGGGGAGCAGTTATAGCAGGAGTACATATTTTAAGTACAGTGCACACTTTTGCTGCCAGAGTGCCACTGCCAGTGTGACTGACCAGTGACCACTGACCACCAGTATTGTGATTGTCTGCTGACCACCAGTATATTGTGATTGTCTGCCTGAAAAAGTTAAACACTCGTCGTGTGGTGTTTTTATAAACGCATTCTGCAGACAGTGTCCAGCAGGTCCGTCATTACATAATATATACCTGTCCGGCTGCAGTACTAGTGTGATATATATATATTTCTCTATCGTCCTAAGTGGATGCTGGGGTTCCTGAAAGGACCATGGGGAATAGCGGCTCCGCAGGAGACAGGGCACAAAAAAGTAAAGCTTTACTAGGTCAGGTGGTGTGCACTGGCTCCTCCCCCTATGACCCTCCTCCAGACTCCAGTTAGATTTTGTGCCCGAACGAGAAGGGTGCAATCTAGGTGGCTCTCCTAAAGAGCTGCTTAGAGAAAGTTTAGTTTAGGTTTTTTTCTTTACAGTGAGTCCTGCTGGCAACAGGATCACTGCAACGTGGGACTTAGGGGGAAAGTAGTAAACTCACCTGCATGCAGAGTGGATTTGCTGCTTGGCTACTGGACACCATTAGCTCCAGAGGGATCGAACACAGGCCCAGCCGTGGAGTCCGGTCCCGGAGCCGCGCCGCCGACCCCCTTGCAGATGCTGAAGCGTGAAGAGGTCCGGAAACCGGCGGCTGAAGACTCCTCAGTCTTCATAAGGTAGCGCACAGCACTGCAGCTGTGCGCCATTTTCCTCTCAGCACACTTCACTGGGCAGTCACTGAGGGTGCAGAGCGCTGGGGGGGGCGCTCTGAGAGGCAAATATAAACCTTATACAAGGCTAAAAATACCTCACATATAGCCCATAGGGGCTATATGGAGATATTTAACCCCTGCCTGACTGGAAAAATAGCGGGAGAAGAACCCGCCGAAAAAGGGGCGGGGCCTATCTCCTCAGCACACGGCGCCATTTTCTGTCACAGCTCCGCTGGTCAGAACGGCTCCCAGGTCTCTCCCCTGCACTGCACTACAGAGGACGGCTGGAGTCAGAAAATCTGACTCGCTGTTTATATTGTATGCACCCAACAAGTTGGGCGCACCTGCTTCTAAGCAGTCGATTGCTCGTTGGATTTGTAACACAATTCAACTTGCACATTCTGTGGCAGGCCTGCCACAGCCTAAAACTGTAAAAGCCCACTCCACAAGGAAGGTGGGCTCATCTTGGGCGGCTGCCCGAGGGGTCTCGGCATTACAACTCTGCCGAGCAGCTACGTGGTCGGGGGAGAACACGTTTGTAAAATTTTACAAATTTGATACCCTGGCAAAGGAGGACCTGGAGTTCTCTCATTCGGTGCTGCAGAGTCATCCGCACTCTCCCGCCCGTTTGGGAGCTTTGGTATAATCCCCATGGTCCTTTCAGGAACCCCAGCATCCACTTAGGACGATAGAGAAAATAAGAATTTACTTACCGATAATTCTATTTCTCGGAGTCCGTAGTGGATGCTGGGCGCCCATCCCAAGTGCGGATTATCTGCAATACTTGTACATAGTTATTGTTAACTAATTCGGGTTATTGTTAAGGAGCCATCTTTAAGAGGCCCTTTCTGTTGTCATACTGTTAACTGGGTTTAGATCACAAGTTGTACGGTGTGATTGGTGTGGCTGGTATGAGTCTTACCCGGGATTCAAAATGCCTCCCTTATTGTGTATGCTCGTCCGGGCACAGTACCTAACTGGAGTCTGGAGGAGGGTCATAGGGGGAGGAGCCAGTGCACACCACCTGACCTAGTAAAGCTTTACTTTTTTGTGCCCTGTCTCCTGCGGAGCCGCTATTCCCCATGGTCCTTTCAGGAACCCCAGCATCCACTACGGACTCCGAGAAATAGAATTATCGGTAAGTAAATTCTTATTTTTAATTTTATCTCATTATCATCCAGTCTATATTAGCAGCAGACACAGTACGGTAGTCTACGGCTGTAGCTACCTCTGTGTCGGCAGTCGCTCGTCCATCCATAATTGTATACCACCTACACGTGGTTTTTTTTTTTCTATCTTCTTGATACTAGTAGCTTACTTTAGGAGTCTGCAGTGCTGAGTCTGACAGACAGTGTCCAGCAGGTCCGTCATTACATAATATATACCTGTCCGGCTGCAGTACTAGTGTGATATATATATATATTTTAATTTTATCTCATTATCATCCAGTCTATATTAGCAGCAGACACAGTACGGTAGTCCACGGCTGTAGCTACCTCTGTGTCGGCAGTCGCTCGTCCATCCATAATTGTATACCACCTACCCGTGGTTTTTTTTTTTTCTATCTTCTTGATACTAGTAGCTTACTTTAGGAGTCTGCAGTGCTGACAGACAGTGTCCAGCAGGTCCGTCATTACATAATATATACCTGTCCGGCTGCAGTACTAGTGTGATATATATATATATTTTAATTTTATCTCATTATCATCCAGTCTATATTAGCAGCAGACACAGTACAGTAGTCCGCGGCTGTAGCTACCTCTGTGTCGGCAGTCGCTCGTCCATCCATAATTGTATACCACCTACCCGTGGTTTTTTTTTTTCTATCTTCTTGATACTAGTAGCTTACTTTAGGAGTCTGCAGTGCTGAGTCTGACAGACAGTGTCCAGCAGGTCCGTCATTACATAATATATACCTGTCCGGCTGCAGTACTAGTGTGATATATATATATATATTTTAATTTTATCTCATTATCATCCAGTCTATATTAGCAGCAGACACAGTACGGTAGTCCACGGCTGTAGCTACCTCTGTGTCGGCAGTCGCTCGTCCATCCATAATTGTATACCACCTACCCGTGGTTTTTTTTTTTCTATCTTCTTGATACTAGTAGCTTACTTTAGGAGTCTGCAGTGCTGAGTCTGACAGACAGTGTCCAGCAGGTCCGTCATTACATAATATATATCTGTCCGGCTGCAGTACTAGTGTGATATATATATATATATTTTAATTTTATCTCATTATCATCCAGTCTATATTAGCAGCAGACACAGTACGGTAGTCCACAGCTGTAGCTACCTCTGTGTCGGCAGTCGCTCGTCATCCATAAGTATACTAGTATCCATCCATCTCCATTGTTTACCTGAGGTGCCTTTTAGTTGTGCCTATTAAAATATGGAGAACAAAAATGTTGAGGTTCCAAAAATAGGGAAAGATCAAGATCGACTTCCACCTCGTGCTGAAGCTGCTGCCACTAGTCATGGCCGAGACGATGAAATGCCAGCAACGTCGTCTGCCAAGGCCGATGCCCAATGTCATAGTACAGAGCATGTAAAATCCAAAACACCAAATATCAGTAAAAAAAGGACTCAAAAATCTAAAATAAAATTGTCGGAGGAGAAGCGTAAACTTGCCAATATGCCATTTACCACACGGAGTGGCAAGGAACGGCTGAGACCCTGGCCTATGTTCATGGCTAGTGGTTCAGCTTCACATGAGGATGGAAGCACTCAGCCTCTCGCTAGAAAAATGAAAAGACTCAAGCTGGCAAAAGCACAGCAAAGAACTGTGCGTTCTTCGAAATCCCAAATCCACAAGGAGAGTCCAATTGTGTCGGTTGCGATGCCTGACCTTCCCAACACTGGACGTGAAGAGCATGCGCCTTCCACCATTTGCACGCCCCCTGCAAGTGCTGGAAGGAGCACCCGCAGTCCAGTTCCTGATAGTCAGATTGAAGATGTCAGTGTTGAAGTACACCAGGATGAGGAGGATATGGGTGTTGCTGGCGCTGGGGAGGAAATTGACAAGGAGGATTCTGATGGTGAGGTGGTTTGTTTAAGTCAGGCACCCGTGGAGACACCTGTTGTCCGTGGGAGGAATATGGCCATTGACATGCCTGGTGAAAATACCAAAAAAATCAGCTCTTCGGTGTGGAAGTATTTCAACAGAAATGCGGACAACATTTGTCAAGCCGTGTGTTGCCTTTGTCAAGCTGTAATAAGTAGGGGTAAGGACGTTAACCACCTCGGAACATCCTCCCTTATACGTCACCTGCAGCGCATTCATAATAAGTCAGTGACAAGTTCAAAAACTTTGGGCGACAGCGGAAGCAGTCCACTGACCAGTAAATCCCTTCCTCTTGTAACCAAGCTCACGCAAACCACCCCACCAACTCCCTCAGTGTCAATTTCCTCCTTCCCCAGGAATGCCAATAGTCCTGCAGGCCATGTCACTGGCAATTCTGACGAGTCCTCTCCTGCCTGGGATTCCTCCGATGCATCCTTGCGTGTAACGCCTACTGCTGCTGGCGCTGCTGTTGTTGCTGCTGGGAGTTGATGGTCATCCCAGAGGGGAAGTCGTAAGCCCACTTTTACTACTTCCACCAAGCAATTGACTGTCCAACAGTCCTTTGCGAGGAAGATGAAATATCACAGCAGTCATCCTGTTGCAAAGCGGATAACTGAGGCCTTGACAACTATGTTGGTGTTAAACGTGCGTCCGGTATCCGCCGTTAGTTCACAGGGAACTAGACAATTTCTTGAGGTAGTGTGCCCCCGTTACCAAATACCATCTAGGTTCCACTTCTCTAGGCAGGCGATACCGAGAATGTACACGGACGTCAGAAAAAGACTCACCAGTGTCCTAAAAAATGCAGTTGTACCCAATGTCCACTTAACCACGGACATGTGGACAAGTGGAGCAGGGCAGGGTCAGGACTATATGACTGTGACAGCCCACTGGGTAGATGTATGGACTCCCGCCGCAAGAACAGCAGCGGCGGCACCAGTAGCAGCATCTCGCAAACGCCAACTCTTTCCTAGGCAGGCTACGCTTTGTATCACCGGTTTCCAGAATACGCACACAGCTGAAAACCTCTTACGGCAACTGAGGAAGATCATCGCGGAATGGCTTACCCCAATTGGACTCTCCTGTGGATTTGTGGCATCGGACAACGCCAGCAATATTGTGTGTGCATTAAATATGGGCAAATTCCAGCACGTCCCATGTTTTGCACATACCTTGAATTTGGTGGTGCAGAATTATTTAAAAAACGAGAGGGGCGTGCAAGAGATGCTGTCGGTGGCCAGAAGAATTGCGGGACACTTTCGGCGTACAGGCACCACGTACAGAAGACTGGAGCACCACCAAAAACGCCTGAACCTGCCCTGCCATCATCTGAAGCAAGAAGTGGTAACGAGGTGGAATTCAACCCTATATATGCTTCAGAGGTTGGAGGAGCAGCAAAAGGCCATTCAAGCCTATACAATTGAGCACGATATAGGAGGTGGAATGCACCTGTCTCAAGCGCAGTGGAGAATGATTTCAACGTTGTGCAAGGTTCTGCAACCTTTTGAACTTGCCACACGTGAAGTCAGTTCAGACACTGCCAGCCTGAGTCAGGTCATTCCCCTAATCAGGCTTTTGCAGAAGAAGCTGGAGACATTGAAGGAGGAGCTAACACAGAGCGATTCCGCTAGGCATGTGGGACTTGTGGATGGAGCCCTTAATTCGCTTAACAAGGATTCACGGGTGGTCAATCTGTTGGAATCAGAGCACTACATTTTGGCCACCGTGCTCGATCCTAGATTTAAAACCTACCTTGGATCTCTCTTTCCGGCAGACACAAGTCTGCTGGGGTTCAAAGAACTGCTGGTGACAAAATTGTCAAGTCAAGCGGAACGCGACCTGTCAACATCTCCTCCTTCACATTCTCCCGCAACTGGGGGTGCGAGGAAAAGGCTCAGAATTCCGAGCCCACCCGCTGGCGGTGATGCAGGGCAGTCTGGAGCGACTGCTGATGCTGACATCTGGTCCGGACTGAAGGACCTGCCAACGATTACGGACATGTCGTCTACTGGCACTGCATATGATTCTCTCCCCATTGAAAGAATGGTGGAGGATTATATGAGTGACCGCATCCAAGTAGGCACGTCAGACAGTCCGTACTTATACTGGCAGGAAAAAGAGGCAATTTGGAGGCCCTTGCACAAACTGGCTTTATTCTACCTAAGTTGCCCTCCCACAAGTGTGTACTCCGAAAGAGTGTTTAGTGCCGCCGCTCACCTTGTCAGCAATCGGCGTACGAGGTTACTTCCAGAAAATGTGGAGAAGATGATGTTCATTAAAATGAATTATAATCAATTCCTCCGTGGAGACATTGACCAGCAGCAATTGCCTCCACAAAGTACACAGGGAGCTGAGATGGTGGATTCCAGTGGGGACGAATTGATAATCTGTGAGGAGGGGGATGTACACGGTGATATATCGGAGGATGATGATGAGGTGGACATCTTGCCTCTGTAGAGCCAGTTTGTGCAAGGAGAGATTAATTGCTTCTTTTTTGGTGGGGGTCCAAACCAACCCATCATTTCAGTCACAGTCGTGTGGCAGACCCTGTCACTGAAATGATGGGTTGGTTAAAGTGTGCATGTCCTGTTTATACAACATAAGGGTGGGTGGGAGGGCCCAAGGACAATTCCATCTTGCACCTCTTTTTCTTTCATTTTTCTTTGCGTCATGTGCTGTTTGGGGAGTATTTTTTTGAAGGGCCATCCTGCGTGACACTGCAGTGCCACTCCTAGATGGGCCAGGTGTTTGTGTCGGCCACTAGGGTCGCTTATCTTACTCACACAGCTACCTCATTGCGCCTCTTTTTTTCTTTGCGTCATGTGCTGTTTGGGGAGTGTTTTTTGGAAGGGCCATCCTGCGTGACACTGCAGTGCCACTCCTAGATGGGCCAGGTGTTTGTGTCGTCCACTAGGGTCGCTTATCTTACTCACACAGCTACCTCATTGCGCCTCTTTTTTTCTTTGCGTCATGTGCTGTTTGGGGAGTGTTTTTTGGAAGGGCCATCCTGCGTGACACTGCAGTGCCACTCCTAGATGGGCCAGGTGTTTGTGTCGGCCACTAGGTTCGCTTAGCTTACTCACACAGCTACCTCATTGCGCCTCTTTTTTTCTTTGCGTCATGTGCTGTTTGGGGAGTGTTTTTTGGAAGGGCCATCCTGCGTGACACTGCAGTGCCACTCCTAGATGGGCCAGGTGTTTGTGTCGGCCACTAGGGTCGCTTAGCTTAGTCATCCAGCGACCTCGGTGCAAATTTTAGGACTAAAAATAATATTGTGAGGTGTGAGGTGTTCAGAATAGACTGAAAATGAGTGGAAATTATGGTTTTTGAGGTTAACAATACTTTGGGATCAAAATGACCCCCAAATTCTATGATTTAAGCTGTTTTTTAGTGTTTTTTGAAAAAAACACCCGAATCCAAAACACACCCGAATCCGACAAAAAAAAATTCGGTGAGGTTTTGCCAAAACGCGGTCGATCCCAAAACACGGCCGCGGAACCGAACCCAAAACCAAAACACAAAACCCGAAAAATTTCAAGTGCACATCTCTAGTTTAAACACGGTGAGTGTCGGACCAGCTCACACCACGAACATACCGCAGAACGTGGCATTCAATAGAATACCAGCCAACGGCATGAACAATACACAGCCACAAGCTGAGAGAATATGTATCACAACCTGTGTGTCAACACAACCAATAATAAGACACCGCATACCATGGCATGAACAACTTCAGCAACAGCCTGACAGAAAAGAAACACCACAAGAGTGTAACCATAACCAATAACTGCAGACAAAGTACGCACTGGGACGGGCGCCCAGCATCCTCTATGGACTAAGAGAAAAGGATTTACCGGTAGGTATTAAAATCCTATTTTCTCATACGTCCTAGAGGATGCTGGGGACTCCATAAGGACCATGGGGTTTATACCAAAGCTCCAGACCGGGCGGGAGAGTGCGGACGACTCTGCAGCACCGATTGAGCAAACAAAAGGTCCCCATCAGCCAGGGTATCAAACTTGTAGAGCATAGCAAAAGTGTTTGAACCCGACCAAGTAGCCGCTCGGCAAAGTTGAACCGCCGAGACTCGTCGGGCATCCGCCCAAGAAGAGCCCATCTTCCTAGTAGAATGGGTCTCCACCGACTTCGATAACGGCAATCCAGCCGTAGATCGAGCACGCCGAATCGTATCACCTATCCAGCGTGTAAGAGACTGCATAAACGCAGGCGCCCCAATCATGCTGGGAGCATACCGGACAAACAGAGCCTCTGTTTCCCCAATCGGAGCCAAATTGGCGACCTAAATATTCAAAGCCCTGACCACATCGAGAGATTTTGAATCAGCTAATGCCTAAGAAACCACCGGCCTCAAAATAGGCTGATTTCTGAGAAACCCAGAAACCACTTTTGGCAGAACTATTATCCGAGTTCTCAATTCCTCTCTATCCACATGGAAGATCAAACAGGGCTCTTGTGAGACAAAGCTGCTACTTCCGACACCCGCCTTGCGAACGCCAAAGCCAATAGCATGACCACTTTTCAAGAGAGAAATTTTAACACAACCTTTCACAAAGGTTCCAAACAGTGTGACACAAGCAAACGCAACACCACATCAATGTCCCACGGTGCCAACGAGGGCACAAATGGAGGTTGGATGTGCAGTACTCCTTTCACGAAGGTCCGAACTTCCGGAACGGTTGCCAATTCTTTCTTGAAAGAAAATTTATAAGGCCAAAACCGCACTTAAATGGAGCCTAACTTTAGGCCTGCACCCACACCTGCTTGCAAAGAATGGAGAAAAACGACCCAGCTGAAAGTCTTCCGTAGTAGCCTTCTTGGATTCACACCAAGACACATATTTTCTCCAAACATGGTGTTAAGGCTTTGCCGTTACCTCTTTTCTAGCCTGAAGAAGTGTGGAAATGACTTCACTGGGAATACTCCTTCTGGCTAGGATATGGCCTTCCACCGCCACGCCGTCAAACGCAGCCGCGGCAAGTCTTGATACACGCCCGGATCTTGCTGTAACAGTTCCCCACGTAGAGGAAGGGGCCATGGATCTTCAATGAGTAAATCTTGAAGAACTGGATACCAAGCTCTCCTTGGTTAGACCGGAACAATGAGGATCGCCTGAACCTTTGTTCTTCTTACGTTTATCACCTTCCGAAGAGTGAAAACGGAGGGGACACATAAACCGACTGAAAACACCCAAGGTGTCCTGAGGACGTCCCCTGCTATAGCTTGAGTGTCCCCTGACCCGGAACAATATCCCTGAGATCTCTCGTTGAGGTGAGACGCCGACATGTCCACTTGAAGCACTCCTCAAAGACTTGTCACTTCAGTGAAAACTTCTCAATGACGATTGTATTTCTCCCAGATGGAGATCGCGTCTGCAGAGGAATCTATTTCTCCGTCGTTCACATCCGGAACGAAGACTGCTAATATAACGTTTACCAGTCTTTCCACCCAGCGGAAAACGTTTTCGGCTTCTGCCATTGTCGCTTTGCTCCCTGTTCCGCCCTAGCGGCTTACACCACTGCTATCAAGTCGTCTGACAGAATTAACATGGGCAGATCACGAATCATATGTTTATTGAAGATAGCTCTTAAGTCAAGAAAGCTTATTGCAGGCAAGCTTCCCAGCTTGACCTTTTCCTCTGGAAATACTTCCCTTGCAAGGACTGCTCCCCAGTCTCGGAGATCTGCATGCATGGACACCAGGATCTCATCCTGGATTCCGAACCTTCGTCCCTCTAGGAGGAAAGAACTGAGCAGACACCACAGGAGCGATATCCTGGCCATCAGGATTATATTCCGGCGCATGTGCAGGTGAGACCCGGACCACATTTCCAACTGGCCCCGTGAAAACCAATCTGGCATTTGACCTGTTCACCGAAAAGGCCTCTTAGGCCGCACCCATCTTCTTCATCAACGGAACATATTGATGGATTGTCACTGCAAATCTGATCCGACTCCGGATCCTCAGACCTCTGTCCACAGGAACACACAGAACTTTCACCTTTCTGTATCTACTCTGATACCCACCTCCGTCGTCTGCGTCGTTGGGAACAACAGCCTTCCCCTGTGTTGAAGAACAGTCAGAGAGAAAACAACAATTTGCCCCACTTGTGTCTTGACCTCGCCTTAATCAGGAGAGTGTCCCAGTACAGAATAACAATGGCTCTTACAATTGAAAGAATACCATCCTACTGCCATCACTCCGGTGAAATGGCAAAGACAATCCTGGATATCAACCCAGGTAAGCTGAACGCAGAGAAAAACGCATTTAACCCCTTTTCTACCCTTACGTGCTGGAGCTCCCATCGTAAGTAGAAATCTTTTTTTTTTTAGGGACAGCAGGACAAAGTCCTGAACCTGATGCAACTCTAGTATGGCGTCGCGCACTACCTCCCCTTCCAGAGGGGAATCGGAGGATCTATTCAAAAAATCAGTGAGGGGAATCATCTGGAACTCCAGCATGTCCCCTTTTGGATTCCATTATTAACTCACAGGTCCAAGGCCATTCTCGGACTGACTGAAGAGTAGTAGACGAGTTCCCACCGAAGTGTGCTCCAGCCAGATAGACCCAGCGACCTGCGGTGGATGTGGTAAAACAGAAAACGACATCCTGTTCTGCGAACCTAACAGAGCTGCAGAACTCTTACATTTTCACCTTCCACAATCTGCACCGAAAGGGAAAAAAGAACAGTATCAAAACGGTTAAAATGACTGCATCCCACAACAGAATGCGTCACCAACCGTTGTGAGGGAATCTAACTCACGAAGTTACACCCACCAGTGGTATCCACCGAGAGTGAGTGAACTGAGGCCTCCCCACCCAGCGGTACGCCGTCCCAGGGAAACACTCCAGTATCTCTCGGAGTCCGCCTCAGCATTTCTTGCCATGTCATAGAGAAGAAGCAACATAAGAAACCTCCCCACTCTCTTTAGGGTAATACTATAGGATGCTTTTCCGAATATAAACACTCCCCCATGTGCCTGTAATGCAAATAATGCCAAAACATAGAAATAAAATATCACTTAGTTTCCTGTGTACGATCCTTTGTGACAGGGCCCTGTGTCGACCAGGAGTTGACTTTCACCGTATTCTATCCGCAGCGGGAAAGGAATAAACATTCGGACTCCTTGTGAGGATCTGCTCTTCACGGCCGACCTAGAGCTTTATCAACAGAGCGACCAGCACATGAGAAAGAATACTTTTACTTCAGCAGTCATTATAATCATAATGTAATACACAAATACACACATATCCCATATATATATATATAACATACATATAAGAGGATTGTCCCGAAACGTAGAGTCCCTAGTGACATTAATGTGTTCTGAATGTGTATGACCATGTACTGAAAGCACCAGTTGTGGATCAAACAGGAAACCTTATGGTCGACAGAAAACCTAGTATTCGTCGACAAACCGGGAGTAGTAACCAGGCAAAATAACCATCTGGCGAACCCCGAGAGGTCCGAGGGGAGTATACCTATATAATCTTTATAACACTCCCCCACACCTACTACCTTATCTGTGCTCGAGCTACCGGCCCAAGGAACCGTACCATACATATACATACAAATATATATATATATATACAGGCATAAGGCAGTTACAGCATGTTAAGTTACTCTCAGTAATAACAGTTGGTGCCGACAGGGTCACCCGCATACCACTGTGTCTCCCCTACAGTGTTCACTTTTGACAAGCAAACAACTACCGACCTGCTGACACTGCATCAACTGCATCAAGGACCAACAGGCGTCGGCGATGCCGACAGCGATCCCCCTGTTTGTGACAGAGCACTCATACCTGTCGACATATGTCGACTAAAAAGCTATAGTGGGTATTCTGACCAGGGAAACACAGGGATATATGCACAACACACTGTATTAGAAGCCCATTTAACTAACTTAGTGTTATATTGTGTATATACACTAAACACTGTGCCCCCCCATGTTTGTTTTCATTGCTATGGCGGGGACATGGAGGAAAATGGCGCTGAAAGTGTTGTGAGGGCTAAGCCCCGCCCCTTCTCAGCACGCTTCAGCAGAAATATATCGTTTATTATGCCAGCGTCTTGTCAAAGTCAGAAAAATATCATGCTACACATTGCCATATATTCACCTCATGCGCGTGCCTGCTGCACGTGCACATTCTCTCCCATGCGTGCGGATACTCGCAGCCGCGTGATGGCGCCTCGGCCATGCGCTCGAGCGCGTGGTATGTGCATTTACGGTAGAGTTTGTGTGCGTCTAGCGGGCGACTCAATCGTTAAATAATAAATCCATATAGCAGGTTTTATAGGTAATGTTCCCCTTAGTAATAACTGTAAGTTTGGTTAAAGTGACTTGCTCATGGACATGGGAATCCCTCTTTTCGTGATACAAAGGGTCTGTCTAAGGTTGAACAGTGGTGTCTGGTACCTAACCGAAGAGTATTTTAATAGCAACAATCCGGTGTTGGTTAGGTAAAGATTAATCGCTCCTGCGTATAGTTATGGCCATTAGTAGATTCTGGACATTTCATATATTTGCGATTCATTACCCATGCGGCGGGAATCTTCAGATTCCCTCCCACCTGAGCTGTTTGAAATAGTCACAGCCCACCTGTTCAAATCCACCTATGACCTTTTGTTATAGTGCAGAGAGACATTCCTGTGTCCAATGAACAATAAGGTTGTAGGGCCCTTTGAAATACACTGTATGTTGTGTATATAAGGGTCACTGATCCCAGACCGGCCAGTACTCTCTCTTCAACAGTTATCGCTGATAATTGGAGGACTGGATTCCGGTTGCACCTGCGAGTGTTCCCCGTATGGTATGTTACTCTGTGGCCACTTTGTTACCCGTTTAAATGTTAGTCATTCATTCTTATTTGTTGTATTTGTGTTTGCGATCGTTCACTATTGTGTATATTTCTGTTTAGTTATTCTGTTAGATTTTAATGTTAGCCTGTAGTGTATGAACTGTTCACTGTTTTCTTTTTCCCGTTTACTTAGTTAAATATTGTTAGTAAAGGTGTTGGAACCTTAGCACGGTATTGTGTGTTCATTACATTGCAGAGGGTAATAGGAGCGTCTCGATCACTCAAACAGCTTTAGGATTAACAAGGTTAAGCAGCGTTATATCGCTGCAGTATTTCAGTACAAGGTTTATAGCATAAGAGTATCCTTTCTGTGTGTTACATTCAAGGTTTACTGATTGTCATCTTGTGAGCGTCTGCGCCGCTCGTGATCTCCTCGTGGTCCCGAGCGTCCGCTACGCTGGTAGCGTAGCATTACGGTAGTCGCTCGCCTATAGCGTGCTCGACACCAAGCGTAAGCCGTGAGCGAACGTGCCGCTCGTGCGTCTCGACCACGGCTAAGCGTCTGCTACGCTAAGTGCGTACCCTTACGGTACCTCATACGCCAATTGCGTACTTAGTCTCTTACCCATATATAGTGAATATTATAAGGTAATCAAATCGACATTATCAATTGGAGGTTCGTCCGTCCTCCACATATCCGCACTAACGAAAGCAAACGTTATCTGCCAGCAAGGGCGGGAAGGCAGTAGTGCTGGCTAGATAAGCATCTGTTTCGCTACGCTGTAGGAGTGCTGGGGTGGAATCGGGAACCGGAAGGTAGAAAGGTAAGAACAATACGCTATTGTCTTTTAAAACTGTTTATTTCTGTTTTGTGTATACACACGCACACATCTACATTGTTGCAGCTCACTTTCTTGTTGCCATTAGAATTGATTATTAGACACGTGCTGAGGAATTCTGGTGCTATTTAGTTGAGATTAAATAGGATAATTTTTAAGGGAATAATTGTAAAGGACACGCACACAGCATAGCAAATACTGTGTGGTGTACGGTAAGCGATTATAGTTGAATATCGTTTACATTGATAGAAGCGTGTTGTTTGTGTCGCTGTGGGCATATCTGCACTTTGTGCATACGTGTCTCGGACAACGTGCGAGATCACGTACGTGACGCAAAGGCATACGCACGCGGCGTGTTTTACGAAACGGAGCGTACGGATACGCCCACTGAGACTCAAATCACACAATAACCTTGTTTAGGGTGGGCGGTATAGTACAGCCACCTGATAATAGCACACGGTTGTTCAGTTTTTCCAAAAAGTATTAGTTAAAAGAAAACCTTTTTCTACTGCAAAACCCAGGGATTAGACCCCTACCTGTATGAAAGGAATTTCTGTACAGAAAAAGATCAGTGTGTATATGAGTGAGTAGGAGTGAGTGTGGAACTTAAGGTATTATTTTTGTGAACCCACAAATCGGGATACCGTCGGAGACCACATCAGGTGAGTGGACACTTGGTGGCGTGGACTGGCTTGCCCGCGTTAACATTGTAGAAGGTAAAAGGAGCAAGTAGTTTCCGCAGACAAAAGGACTGCAAGGTATTTAAGCGCAGCCCGAGGGGTTTGGCGTAGCACCCATATAGGCAAGTTAAAAGCTCCGGCTGAAGGTTTCGCAGCCTAAACAACCGATTCCATTGGTCGTAAAGCGTATAAATATTAAGTTATTTATGCGCTGTGCGACTGGACCGCACGTAATTGTGTGCATTAGTTTGTTACCTTGATACCCATTAACAATTTACTGTGGGATCATAAACGCTATTTGTACATTCTAACGTGATTTGTGTAGGTTTTTGTTATTTTAAGGGAGTTTCACTGCTCACTCAGGAAATCTCCAACGACCAATACTTACTGGGGAGGGATCGCATACTCCCACGCACCCCAGTAAATAGAGGTTACAAAAGATCCCACGGATTGGATTGGCCAATTGGGGCGCAGAGTGAGTGAAGGCACTAGTTGAACTTTCACCGTCGCCTTACCGCGGGCAATCTGGTCTGTTTGTGAGAATTAGCTAAGACAGCAATATCTACAAACGATGGGGGCCAGTTGTTCAAAGAAGGGACGTCCAACAAGGGTTCACGTTGGTAGTTGCTGGCCCAAAGGGTCCGCACGGTATATAATGTGTGAAAAATACGGATCACACACACAGGTATTATGCAAAGAATGGGAACGTATGACAGAGGATGATGGGGAACAGTTTCCCCGGGTAGGCAGTCTGAACCCTGATGTATTGCAGAATCTAAGAAAAAGGATAGGTCTAATAAAATCTGCAAAGCAGAGGATTAGACATTATGATTGTTTACAGATATGGCAACAGGAAAGCGAAATACAACAGGAATTAGCTCAGAAAGCAATTCCAAATCCTGGTAGAAATCTAATAGCAACGGCACCACCACCATATATAGTAGGGGACAAAGTGGCTACAGAGAATGACATGCGGGTGTACGATAAGGGTGCACTTAAGCAATGTAGTAGTGATAAGATTAAGATAAAAGTTAATGCAAATGTTGATACTAACGCTAACCCATGCAAGTTGTATCCTATGTTAAACTTCCCCCAGGAATACGACCAAGAAGACGAGCCCACTACGATTTCAGCTCTCTCTCTAGCGGCCACCATAAGCGATACTTCAGTGGGCATCGCCCAACCAGTAAGATTGGCATCTAAAGCCCATAGCTCAGGGACAGGTGAGGTTGTGTCTACAGGTAAGTACGGCACTGTACAATATGCTGAAACTATTGCACAACACGCTGAAGAATCAAACCAGAGTGAAGTAATTAATCTTAACCCTGTTAGAGTAATAGCGGTCCCCAATGGTAAGACTGACACAAATGGAGCCACACCCATTAGGAATATTGCTATGCACTGTCCCTGGTCCCGAGCAGAATTAAGAACAATTTTGTCTGAATTTCCTGATCCCAGAAAAGATTTAGCCGCATGTCAGAGGTTCATTAAGGACCTAGGTAACTCCACTGAACCTAACAACAAAGATTGGCGGACACTACTGCGGGCATGTCTGCCCTCTAGTATTGACCCTGTAAAGTTTATAGCCGACTGTAAATTAGATGAGGAGGTACCCCTTACGGATGAATATAATCAAGACAATGTAACCAGAATCAATCTGCAGTTGGGAATATACTTCCCAGCTGTAGTAAAATGGAACAAAATATTCTCCATTAAACAAATGGAAGGGGAAACTGCCCCTGACTATTTCCACAGGGCATTAGAGGAAATGGCTAAATATACTGGGATCGTGGACATTGAGGCAAATATACACCATAGAGAAGTAGCGGTGTCCGTCTTGATGGACGGTTTAAAGGAGGTATTAAGGAGTAGAGTACAAACTACTCAACCTAACTGGAGAGGTATGTCGGTGGCAGCCTTAAGAGAGACTGCTGTTGGGCACGACAGGAACATCACAAGACGCAGGGAGTCACAGAGTGATAGACTGATGGCAATAAGTATCCAGGCCCTTACAACAAGGCCGCCTCAGTCCCGATCACAGACCCCTGGTGGTAAGCCGCATGTGGTAAAATGTTACAATTGTAACAGGGAAGGACATTTTGCACGTAACTGTACATATAACTCACATAATGCACATAAAAACCCTAGACAACGACATGACATACGAAATTGGGATCAAGGACCGCAGAGACGGAGTTATGAGCCACACGCAGGGGAAACAAGAAGGTATCCCCCAAAAAGAGACTGGCAAGTCTCTGATAATACCCATTTACCCCCTTCACAGGTAATAGCTGCCACTGCAATGCAGGGAGGTCACCACGCACCATAGGGGTGTGGTCACACCTGTAATCTGCAGCCAGTGAAATTGATTGCGAGCCTTGGAAGTGAACCCGAGGTTACAATTGATGTAGCTGGTAAATCTCTAAATTTCCTTGTAGATACGGGGGCGGCCAAGTCAGTGATAAATTCGACCGTGGGCATGAGAACCACTGGTAAAACAATTCCAGCCATGGGAGTAACAGGAGTAGTACGACAATACCCTTTAAGCACACCAACAGAGGTTACGATAGGGCCTTTGCATACCAAGCATTCTTTTCTGCTGGCTGCATCAGCTCCGACTAATCTCTTAGGGAGAGATTTACTGTGCAAAATGGGATGCGTCATATATTGTACTCCTGAAGGTGTGTTCTTGGACATACCCGAAAACCACGCTCAGGAAGCGCAAGATATGTTAGACTCCCCAACAAGATTAATGTCACACACTGTTGTTGTAAATAGGTGTCCGTCCAAGGTAGAGGAAATGATTTCCCAGATACCGGAGTCACTTTGGACCAAGGACGGACAAGACACTGGATTGATGGCAAATGTAGCCCCAGTAGTTGTGCAAGTAAAAGATGGTAGGATAGCTCCAAAAATCCCACAGTACCCTCTGAAGCCAGAGGTGGAGTTAGGAGTTTACCCTGTAATAGAGCGCTTGCTACAACAGGGCATTCTAGTAAGGACTTCCAGCACTGCCAATAGCCCCATCTTCCCTGTTAAAAAGAGTGGGGGGAGGGGTTACAGATTAGTACAGGATCTAAGAGGGGTCAACAAAATAGTTGAGAGTCAATTCCCCGTAGTGCCAAATCCAGCTGTTATCCTAATGCAAATCCCTCCCACTGCCAAATTTCTCACTGTGATTGACCTCTGCTCCGCTTTCTTCTCGGTACATCTGCACCCTGACAGTCAATACTTATTTGCATTTACATACAGAGGAGTTCAATATACATGGACTCGCTTACCACAAGGTTTCATAGACAGTCCAAGTATTTTCTCACAAGCTCTGCATGATTGTTTACAGTCTTTCCAACCAGAGAGTGGATCAATATTGATACAGTACGTGGACGATTTACTACTGTGTTCAGATTCACTGGAAGCATCCCTGAGAGATACGAAACAGCTCCTGTTTCATCTTTCAGACACAGGACACAAGGTTTCCAAAGACAAGTTACAATTATGCCAGACCCGTGTGAAGTATTTGGGACACTGTCTAACACAAGGACTGAGACACCTTACCGCTGATAGAATTCAAGCAATTCGTGACATGACCCTGCCACAAACCCAGCAACAGATTAGAACGTTTTTAGGAATGTGTGGGTATTGCCGTAACTGGATCCCAGGTTTTTCCATACTAGCCCTACCTTTGCAGGAGATGGTCTCATCAAGTAAACCTGATCGGATTTCGCACACAGACGAATCTGAGACGGCATTTGAAAGACTAAAACAGTGCCTAACACAGGCACCGGCATTAGGTATGCCTGACTATGGGAAACCCTTTGAGCTGTACGGAACAGAGAGTGCTGGTTGCGCAGCAGGTGTCCTAACCCAGAAGCATGGTGATGCCAGCAGGCCGGTAGCTTACTACAGCGCTCAGCTTGACACGGTAGCGCGATCCCTCCCCACATGCTTGCGAAGTGTTGCAGCGATAGCATTGCTAGTTACGAAAAGCGAAGATGTAGTGCTAGGACACAACCTCACAATTCATACGCCCCATGCAGTGTCAGCCTTGCTGAATTCTGCCCAAACCAGACACGTCTCATCAGCGCGGTTTACAAGATGGGAATTGGCATTGATGGCCCCCGTAAACATTACCATAAAGAGATGCAGCGCATTAAATCCTGCAACGTATCTCCCAGGTGTGCCTGGACAGGCACAAAGGGTGGAGGATGAGAGTGATGGTGAAGGAGGATTTAATACAGGGGATGACATGCATGATTGTATGGAATATTTGACCCAAAATTTCACGGCAAGGCCTGACATCAGTGACAACCCACTGGAAGATGTAGATTTTACTTTCTACACTGACGATAGTTGTCACAGACAGACGGACTCGGGAGACTTGTGTACTGGATACACAGTCGTAGATGACCAAGGTACCATAGAAGCAGAACCGCTAGGCCCACCTCACTCAGCACAAGTTGCTGAACTGGTTGCCCTAACCAGAGCATGTGAATTGGCTAAGGGCAAGTCAGCCAATATTTACACAGATTCTAGGTACGCCTTCGGAGTAGTCCATGATTTCGGAGCCCTATGGCGCCTCAGAAATTTCATGACGGCAGCTGGCACACCCGTAGCGCATGCAGCCCACATCAAAAGACTTCTAACAGCGATACAGGAACCCGACAGAGTGGCTGTTATCAAGTGTAAAGCTCACACGTATAGCCAAGACCCGGTATCACTTGGTAACAGCCGAGCAGACGAAGCTGCTAAATCAGCAGCCGGTACCTCCAGACAAACAGACATCACACAACTGATGGTATTTAATACTGTAAACACACAGAAATTGTGTGAAATGCAAAATTTGTGTTCCCCACAGGAAAAGGCAGTTTGGAGGTCAAAAGGATATGGCCAGGAGTCCTCAGGACTCTGGACAGATGGACAAGGTAAACCAGTGGCACCCAGAGCATACCTTCCAAGTCTAGCGGAAGCAGCACACGGGCTGACTCATCTAGGCAAAGAAGGAATGTGTAAGCTAGTAAGAGCTTATTGGTGCGCCCCAGGATTTTCTTCCCACGCGGGTAAAAGAGCGATGACATGTCTCACCTGCTTGAGGAAGAATATCGGAAAGGCAATACCGACAGAGCCATCCCATATCCCTCCGACAGATGGTCCTTTCCAGGTAATACAGATTGATTTCATACAATTGCCACCTTGTAGAAATTTAAAGTATGTTTTGGTCTGTATTGATGTGTTCTCAAATTGGGTTGAAGCATTTCCCGTGGCCACAAATACCGCTGTATTTACTGCAAAGAAAATTGTGCAGGAATTTGTGTGTAGGTATGGTATCCCTAGAATAATTGAAAGTGATAGGGGTACCCATTTTACAGGTGAAGTCTTTCAAACAATGTGTAAGTTGATGGGAATTAATAGTAAGCTGCATACTCCGTATCGCCCCCAGGCGAGTGCAAAGGTGGAAAGAGTTAACAGCACTATTAAAAATAAATTAAGCAAGGTAATGACTGAAACAGGACTGTTGTGGCCTGAAGCTTTGCCAATTGTATTATACAGCATCAGAACCACTCCCAGGTCCCCTCTTAATCTGTCTCCTTTTGAAATTCTGTTTGGTCGACAACCCCATGTTATGATTAACCCCCAGGATGATTTGAAATGTAACAATGAAGTAACCGTAAAGTACTTGGTTAAGATGAGTAAGCAATTGAGGAATCAGAATGATAATCTAAAGTTGGTGATTCCTGATTTGCCAGACAGTAATTGTCATGACATTGAACCTGGGGATTATGTAATGATACGGAATTTTCTACGCTCAGGTTGCCTTATTGACAGATGGGAAGGACCATATCAAGTCTTATTGACCAGCACAACTGCTTTGAAGGTTGCCGAGAGAGAGACTTGGGTCCATACGTCTCACTGTAAAAAGGTTGCGGATCCAGAGAGGTCCCGTGACAAAGAACAGACGGTAGAGGTTGTATCACTAGAGTGTCTGTTCAGGGAGGATTGAGACGACACCTGAGCGCTTAGAATAACAAGACCGGAAGCTTGTCGAGCCAGATTTCTTTTTCCCATTTGTTATTTTCTCCAGTTCCCACCTCCCTCCTATTTCCTTTCCCCCTTCTTATTTTTCCCCTTTTACTCCTCTAAGATGGACTTGCCCCAAGAGACTGTGATCCGGATTTTCCTGTTGACCATGATGTTGACCAGAGCAGTCTGTTTCGGTGAGAGTACCATGGAGGTCGAGAAAGGATCGGGAATGGGTTCTGATGACCAGGATGCAGGCGTAGATTTCCAAGAACAACATAATCTCCGAGTAAAGGCGAGTATCAGAAAACGATCTGGTAGCATTGACAATAGAAGGAATTGTGAAGGATTGTTAGCTGAAGAGAACTGCATCTGTAGGCATTGTGACAATATAGTTGAGGATGGGTGCATAAAGAAATGTCAGTCCAGTTTTAATGTCCACATGGACCGGCATCCATTGAGTGACTATCACTCCTTAGTGGGTAAAGTGTTAAATCAGACAGACTGTTGGGTATGCTCTCAAGTACCTCAAGGCCATAGCAAATCAGGACTAGTACCATTCCCTTTAACTGTAGGAGAGGTACTTGAGCTAAGTGGTGGGAGGCCAGTGGACAAGAGGTTTAATATCTCTAGTCCTCCTAGTTTGAAGCTCCACCAATATCATGTGGATAGGTCTTTAATATGCTTTAACATTTCCAATCCCCGAAAGCCTGGAAATTGGGAAGTGTCATGGAGTAATCAAACCATGACCTTTTCATACAGACCCGACAGAATGCCCATAGACACAGAACTTATATGCCAGATAGCCGACCATAGGAAATTTTTCCGGTATAGGTACACCTTAGGAAGTAGGACCATGCGAGTTGGAGAGGTATCACCAGGATACTGTGCACAGATCGTACAAACTGATACTAGTACTAAACAGATGGGAGAATTAGGGTTAGGAGATTTCACATGGAAAATTTGTAACATGATAATGTCATACTCCGTCCCATATGTTCTCCCCGATGATGCATATTTCATATGCGGGAGGAAGGCGTATAAGTGGCTTGCCCCAAACTCAGAGGGATTGTGCTATATTGGAAAAGTACTGCCTGAAGTAATGACTGTAACCCATAACAAAATGAAGGATATTCACCGCAGTGCCCAAGCTCCTTATACTCACACTCATTACGAGCACATCGTTAAACGGCACCTGATAGAGAGAACAGAGCATTCGGCCTCTGACCTGATCCATGAATCCACCGGGATTCAATTCCTAATCGCGTTAGATATCACTCGCACCGCCAGAGGAGTGATAAATTACAAATATATATCTGCGCTTGCAAATTGATTAGACAATATCACTGAAATGTATGACGACACATTCAGGTACACTGGGAAAGAGTTACAAGCCTACAAAACAGAACTGGTTCAGCATAGGATGATTCTAAATTATCTCACAGCTGTGACAGGCGGGTATTGTGTTACCCTAGCGACTCAATATGGAATAAAGTGTTGCACGTATATTACAAACAGCACTGAGGACCCGGTCGAGGTCATAGACCAAAAGATGGATGACATCTTGCAATTAAAATGGGAGTTCCGAAGGAAACACAATCTCACCCTTGCTGCCGTGGGTAATGAGCTGACCAGTTGGGTGTCATGGTTGAACCCACGAAATTGGTTCTCTGGTTTAGGAGAATGGGCCCAAGGTATTATCATGGATGTAGGGAAATTTCTTTTGTGTATTCTGGGTGTCATCATATTGGTCGGTCTGATATTTAGATGCGTTCGGGTTTTAACGAAGTGTAAACGTAGTGCCCGAGTGATGAGTTTAAGAAGTGAAGACACTGTACTAACAACGACTAATTTGATTTATGACCCAACGATAGAGACAATGTTGTGATGAAAATGTGATTCCACGGTCCGTTTCTTTCACCCGTTTCTCCTTTGTTTTCCTCCAAGGTACAAAGACATCCGCTTGGAAGAAGAATTTGACAACCTTTTACACAGACCACTGATGGACAATGCCATAGACCCCCAATATCCCTAGTGACTTTAAATTTTACGATAGCCCAACACTTTAAAGATTGTAAGTCTATGGACATTGAGAAAGCTTTTTGCTCAAGCAATTATAGCAAAAGCATCAGGAGACTACAGTCAACATGTACATCGAGACAAGACGCAAGACAAGACCTCAATCAACAAATGTATATTAAACTCACATAGTTTATGACTGCATTTACCATAATTGCTTCTTATCTTCATTTCTACAACCTTCAGGTAATGACACACATAGTCGATAGGGAATATAGGCACAGATATCAGCACTCACATATTCCCCCCAATCATGTATCATCAACTAAAATGTGCTCCCCCATTTTGTTACAACAAAAAGCCGAAAAGAGCTCGGTAAAGTTTGACAGCCCATCCACAGACCCGTAATACGGGATAAGAAGGAATTCAAATGTATACTTCGCAATACCTTGAAGCTTAATTTAAAACACGTACGGCACGATGATACATGACCCCTCAAACATGGATTCATACACACATGCTTCTACTATCTCACTAGGTCATACCTTTTTCCCACCTTCCTCTCCTCTCCCTTACCCAATCATTGAAATGTATTTATACATGACATATATTTTTCTCTTTTTGAACTGTTTTAGGAAGTGGCAGTTATTGATGACTGCCAAAGGGTGGACTGTCAAAGTCAGAAAAATATCATGCTACACATTGCCATATATTCACCTCATGCGCATGCCTGCTGCATGTGCACATTCTCTCCCGTGCGTGCAGATACTCGCAGCCGCGTGATGGCGCCTCGGCCATGCGCTCGAGCGCGTGGTATGTGCATTTACGGTAGAGTTTGTGTGCGTCTAGCGGGCGACTCAATCGTTAAATAATAAATCCATATAGCAGGTTTTATAGGTAATGTTCCCCTTAGTAATAACTGTAAGTTTGGTTAAAGTGACTTGCTCATGGACATGGGAATCCCTCTTTTCGTGATACAAAGGGTCTGTCTAAGGTTGAACAGTGGTGTCTGGTACCTAACCGAAGAGTATTTTAATAGCAACAATCCGGTGTTGGTTAGGTAAAGATTAATCGCTCCTGCGTATAGTTATGGCCATTAGTAGATTCTGGACATTTCATATATTTGCGATTCATTACCCATGCGGCGGGAATCTTCAGATTCCCTCCCACCTGGGCTGTTTGAAATAGTCACAGCCCACCTGTTCAAATCCACCTATGACCTTTTGTTATAGTGCAGAGAGACATTCCTGTGTCCAATGAACAATAAGGTTGTAGGGCCCTTTGAAGTACACTGTATGTTGTGTATATATGGGTCACTGATCCCAGACCGGCCAGTACTCTCTCTTCAACAGTTATCGCTGATAATTGGAGGACTGGATTCCGGTTGCGCCTGTGAGTGTTCCCCGTATGGTATGTTACTCTGTGGCCACTTTGTTACCCGTTTAAATGTTAGTCATTCATTCTTATTTGTTGTATTTGTGTTTGCGATCGTTCACTATTGTGTATATTTCTGTTTAGTTATTCTGTTAGATTTTAATGTTAGCCTGTAGTGTATGAACTGTTCACTGTTTTCTTTTTCCCGTTTACTTAGTTAAATATTGTTAGTAAAGGTGTTGGAACCTTAGCACGGTATTGTGTGTTCATTACATTGCAGAGGGTAATAGGAGCGTCTCGATTGCTCAAACAGCTTTAGGATTAACAAGGTTAAGCAGCGTTATATCGCTGCAGTATTTCAGTACAAGGTTTATAGCATAAGAGTATCCTTTCTGTGTGTTACATTCAAGGTTTACTGATTGTCATCTTGTGAGCGTCTGCGCCGCTCGTGATCTCCTCGTGGTCCCGAGCGTCCGCTACGCTGGTAGTGTAGCATTACGGTAGTCGCTCGCCTATAGCGTGCTCGACACCAAGCGTAAGCCGTGAGCGAACGTGCCGCTCGTGCGTCTCGACCACGGCTAAGCGTCTGCTACGCTAAGTGCGTACCCTTACGGTACCTCATACGCCAATTGCGTACTTAGTCTCTGTCACCAGGTACCAGTGAATGACCACATCATGTATATAGGTGACAGATATAAAGTTACATTGTGGGGGAATCCAGTATACGTTCTGTCACCAGGTACCAGTGAATAACCACATCATGTATATAGGTGACAGATATAACGTTACATTGTGGGGGAATCCAGAATACGTTCTGTCACCAGGTACCAGTGAATGGCCACATCATGTACATGCTTATACTGGTGGTCCCCAGTCCCCACAATGCAGCACACTGATCAGATATTTGCAGCACACTGAGCACAGATATGGAGCGTTTTCAGGCAGAGAACATAGATATTTTCAGCACACTGAGCACAGATTATTTGCAGCACACTGAGCACAGATATTTGCAGCACACTGAGCACAGATTACGGAGCTTCTCAGGGAGAGAACGCTGCCACGTCCTCTCCGTTCAATCTCCAATGCACGAGTGAAAATGGCGGCGACGTGCGACTCCTTATATAGAATACGAATCTCGTGAGAATCCGACAGCGGGATGATGACGTTCGGGTGCGTTCTGGTTAACCGAGCAAGGCGGGAAGATTCGAGTCTGCCTCGGAACCGTGTAAAATGGGTGAAGTTCGGGGGGGTTCGGATCCCGAGGAACCGAACCTGCTCATCTCTACTAATTATATGGATAACTTTGTAGCGCTCAATAAGCCTTGGGGTGTACAACGGTATCTGGTGTACTTAAATTTGAGTAATTAGTAATGAATGGTTGACTGGGGCGTGTTATGTATAACAAATCTTTTAATCACTCTTTTTTCTCTAACGTCCTAAGTGGATGCTGGGGACTCCGTCAGGACCATGGGGAATAGCGGCTCCGCAGGAGACAGGGCACAAAAATAAAGCTTTAGGATTAGGTGGTGTGTACTGGCTCCTCCCCCTATGACCCTCCTCCAAGCCTCAGTTAGGTTTTTGTGCCCGTCCGAGCAGGGTGCAATCTTGGTGGCTCTCTTAAAGAGCTGCTTAGAAAAAGTTTTTTTGGTTTTTTATTTTCAGTGAGTCCTGCTGGCAACAGGCTCACTGCATCGAGGGACTTAGGGGAGAGAATTTCAACTCACCTGCGTGCAGGATGGATTGGATTCTTAGGCTACTGGACACCATTAGCTCCAGAGGGAGTCGGAACACAGGTCTCACCCTGGGGTTCGTCCCGGAGCCGCGCCGCCGACCCCCCTTACAGATGCTGAAGATTGAAGGTCCGGAAACAGGCGGCAGAAGGCTCTTCAGTCTTCATGAAGGTAGCGCACAGCACTGCAGCTGTGCGCCATTGTTGTCACACACTTCACACCAAGCGGTCACGGAGGGTGCAGGGCGCTGCTGGGGGCGCCCTGGGCAGCAATATTTTAATACCTTAAGGCAAAAGAATACATCACATATAGCCATTAAGGCTATATGTATGTATTTAACCCATGCCAGTTATCTAAATCTACGGGAGGAAAGCCCGCCGAAATAGGGGGCGGGGCTTATTCTCCTCAGCACACAGCGCCATTTTCCTGCTCAGCTCCGCTGTGAGGAAGGCTCCCAGGACTCTCCCCTGCACTGCACTACAGAAACAGGGTAAAACAGAGAGGGGGGGGGGCATTTTTTGGCGATATATTGGATATATTTAAGCTGCTATAAGGAACAACACTTATATAAGGTTGTTCCCATATATATTATGGCGCTTGGGTGTGTGCTGGCAAACTCTCCCTCTGTCTCCCCAAAGGGCTAGTGGGGTCCTGTCTTCGATAAGAGCATTCCCTGTGTGTCTGCTGTGTGTCGGTACGTGTGTGTCGACATGTATGAGGACGATGTTGGCGTGGAGGCAGAGCAATTGCCGATAATGGTGATGTCACCCCCCAGGGAGTCGACACCGGAATGGATGGCTTTGTTTATGGAATTACGTGTTAATGTCAGCACATTACAGAAATCAGTTGACGACATGAGACGGCCGGCAAACCAGTTAGTACCTGCCCAGGCGTCTCAGACACCGTCAGGGGCTGTAAAGCGCCCTTTACCTCAGTCGGTCGACACAGACCCAGACACAGACACTGAATCTAGTGTCGACGGTGATGAAACAAACGTATTTTCAAGTAGGGCCACACGTTATATGATCACGGCAATGAAGGAGGCTTTGCATATCTCTGATGCTGCAAGTACCACAAAAAGGGGTATTATGTGGGGGGTGAAAAAACTACCTGTAGTTTTTCCTGAATCAGAGGAATTAAATGATGTATGTGATGAAGCGTGGGTTAACCCAGATAGAAAAATGCTAATTTCAAAAAAGTTATTAGCATTATACCCTTTCCCGCCAGAGGTTAGGGCGCGCTGGGAAACACCCCCTAGGGTGGATAAGGCGCTCACACGCTTATCAAAACAAGTGGCGTTACCGTCTCCTGATACGGCCGCCCTCAAGGATCCAGCGGATAGGAGACTGGAAACTACCCTAAAAAGTATATACACACATACTGGTGTTATACTGCGACCGGCCATCGCCTCAGCCTGGATGTGCAGTGCTGGGGTCGTCTGGTTGGATTCCCTGACTGAAAATATTGATACCCTGGATAGGGACAGTATTTTATTGACTATAGAGCAATTAAAGGATGCTTTCCTTTATATGCGAGATGCGCAGAGAGATATTTGCACTCTGGCATCGAGAGTAAATGCGATGTCCATATCTGCCAGAAGGAGTTTATGGACGCGACAGTGGTCAGGTGATGCGGATTCCAAACGACATATGGAAGTATTGCCGTATAAAGGGGAGGAATTATTTGGCGTCGGTCTATCGGATCTGGTGGCCACGGCAACTGCCGGAAAATCCACTTTTTTACCTCAGACCCCCTCCCAACAGAAAAAGACACCGTCTTTTCAGCCGCAGTCCTTTCGTTCCTATAAGAACAAGCGGACAAAAGGACAGTCATATCTGCCTCGGGGCAGAGGAAGGGGTAAGAGAGGGCAGCAAGCAGCCCCTGCCCAGGAACAGAAGCCCTCCCAGGGTTCTGCAAAGCCCTCAGCATGACGCTGGGGCCTTACAAGCGGACTCAGGAACGGTGGGGGGTCGACTCAAGAATTTCAGCGCACAGTGGGCTTGCTCACAGGTGGACCCCTGGATTCTGCAGGTAGTATCTCAGGGTTACAGGTTGGAATTCGAGAAGTCTCCCCCTCGCCGGTTCCTAAAGTCTGCTTTGCCAACGTCTCCCTCAGACAGGGCGACGGTATTGGAAGCCATTCACAAGCTGTTTGCTCAGCAGGTGATAGTCAAGGTACCCCTCCTACAACAGGGAAAGGGGTATTACTCCACGCTATTTGTGGTACCGAAGCCGGACGGCTCGGTAAGACCTATTCTAAATCTGAAATCTTTGAACCTGTACATACAAAAATTCAAGTTCAAGATGGAGTCACTCAGAGCAGTGATAGCGAATCTGGAAGAAGGGGACTTTATGGTGTCCCTGGACATAAAGGATGCTTACCTGCATGTCCCAATTTGCCCTTCACATCAAGGGTACCTCAGGTTCGTGGTGCAAAACTGTCATTATCAGTTTCAGACGCTGCCGTTTGGATTGTCCACGGCACCTCGGGTCTTTACCAAGGTAATGGCCGAAATGATGATTCTTCTGCAAAGAAGAGGCGTATTAATTATCCCTTACTTGGACGATCTCCTGATAAGGGCAAGGTCCAGAGAACAGCTGGAGGACGGAATAGCACTAACCCAAGTAGTGCTGCAACAACACGGGTGGATTCTGAATTTTCCAAAATCTCAGTTGACCCCGACAACACGTCTGCTGTTCCTGGGAATGATTCTGGACACGGTTCAGAAAAAGGTGTTTCTTCCGGAGGAGAAAGCCAGGGAGTTATCCGAACTTGTCAGGAACCTCCTAAAACCAGGGACAGTGTCTGTGCATCAATGCACAAGAGTCCTGGGAAAGATGGTGGCTTCTTACGAAGCGATTCCATTCGGCAGATTCCACGCACGAACTTTTCAGTGGGATCTGCTGGACAAATGGTCCGGATCGCATCTGCAGATGCATCAGCGGATAACCTTATCGCCACGGACAAGGGTGTCTCTTCTGTGGTGGTTGCAGAGTGCTCATCTGTTAGAGGGCCGCAGATTCGGCATACAGGACTGGGTCCTGGTGACCACGCACGGATGCCAGTCTAAGAGGCTGGGGAGCGGTCACACAAGGAAGAAACTTCCAGGGAGTATGGTCAAGCCTGGAGATGTCTCTTCACATAAATATACTGGAGCTAAGAGCGATTTACAATGCTCTAAGTCTGGCAAAACCCCTGCTTCAGGGTCAGCCGGTGTTGATCCAGTCGGACAACATCACGGCAGTCGCCCACGTAAACAGACAGGGCGGCACAAGAAGCAGGACAGCAATGGCAGAAGCTGCAAGGATTCTTCGCTGGGCGGAAGATCATGTGATAGCACTGTCAGCAGTATTCATTCCGGGAGTGGACAACTGGGAAGCAGACTTCCTCAGCAGACACGATCTACACCCGGGAGAGTGGGGACTTCATCCAGAAGTCTTCCACATGATTGTGAACCGTTGGGAAAAACCAATGGTGGATATGATGGCGTCCCGCCTCAACAAAAAACTGGACAGGTATTGCGCCAGGTCAAGAGACCCTCAGGCAATAGCTGTGGACGCTCTGGTAACACCGTGGGTGTTCCAGTCAGTGTATGTGTTCCCTCCTCTGCCTCTCATACCAAAAGTACTGAGAATTATACGGCAAAAGGGAGTAAGAACGATACTAGTGGCTCCGGATTGGCCAAGAAGAACTTGGTACCCAGAACTTCAAGAGATGCTCACGGAGGATCCGTGGCCTCTACCTCTAAGACGGGACCTGCTTCAGCAGGGACCGTGTCTATTCCAAGACTTACCGCGGCTGCGTTTGACGGCATGGCGGTTGAACGCCGAATTCTAAAGGAAAAAGGCATTCCGGAAGAGGTCATTCCTACACTGGTAAAAGCCAGGAAGGAGGTGACTGCACAACATTATCACCGCATTTGGAGAAAATATGTTGCGTGGTGTGAGGCCAGAAAGGCCCCCACGGAGGAATTTCAACTGGGTCGATTCCTACATTTCCTGCAAACAGGATTGTCTATGGGCCTCAAATTGGGGTCCATTAAGGTTCAAATTTCGGCCCTGTCGATTTTGTTCCAGAAAGAATTGGCTTCAGTTCCTGAAGTCCAGACTTTTGTAAAAGGAGTACTACATATACAGCCCCCGGTTGTGCCCCCAGTGGCACCGTGGGATCTTAATGTAGTCTTGGATTTTCTCAAATCCCATTGGTTTGAGCCGCTCAAATCGGTGGAGCTGAAGTATCTTACATGGAAAGTAACCATGCTACTGGCCCTGGCTTCAGCCAGGAGAGTATCAGAATTGGCGGCTTTATCATATAAGAGCCCATATCTGATTTTCCATACGGACAGGGCAGAACTGCGGACGCGTCCTCATTTTCTGCCTAAGGTGGTGTCAGCGTTTCACCTGAACCAGCCTATTGTGGTGCCTGCGGCTACTAACGAGTTGGAGGATTCCAAGTTGTTGGACGTGGTCCGGGCATTGAAAATATATATTTCAAGAACGGCGGGAGTCAGAAAGTCTGACTCACTGCTTATATTGTATGCACCCAACAAGATGGGTGCTCCTGCTTCTAAGCAGACGATTGCTCGTTGGATTTGTAGCACAATTCAACTTGCACATTCTGTGGCAGGCTTGCCACAACCTAAATCTGTCAAGGCCCATTCCACAAGGAAAGTGGGCTCATCCTGGGCAGCTGCCCGGGGAGTCTCGGCATTACAACTCTGCCGAGCTGCTACTTGGTCAGGGGCAAACACGTTTGCAAAATTCTACAAATTTGATACCCTGGCTGAGGAGGACCTTGAGTTCTCTCATTCGGTGCTGCAGAGTCATCCGCACTCTCCCGCCCGTTTGGGAGCTTTGGTATAATCCCCATGGTCCTGACGGAGTCCCCAGCATCCACTTAGGACGTTAGAGAAAATAAGAATTTACTTACCGATAATTCTATTTCTCGTAGTCCGTAGTGGATGCTGGGCGCCCATCCCAAGTGCGGATTGTCTGCAATACTTGTACATAGTTATTGTTACAAAAAAATCGGGTTGTTATTTGTTGTGAGCCGTCTGTTCAGAGGCTCCTACGTTTGTCATACTGTTAACTGGGTTCAGATCACAAGTTATACGGTGTGATTGGTGTGGCTGGTATGAGTCTTACCCGGGGTTCAATATCCTTCCTTATTGTGTACGCTCGTCCGGGCACAGTATCCTAACTGAGGCTTGGAGGAGGGTCATAGGGGGAGGAGCCAGTACACACCACCTAATCCTAAAGCTTTATTTTTGTGCCCTGTCTCCTGCGGAGCCGCTATTCCCCATGGTCCTGACGGAGTCCCCAGCATCCACTACGGACTACGAGAAATAGAATTATCGGTAAGTAAATTCTTATTTTTTTCCCCCATTAATGTTATAGGAGTGATTAAAAGATTTGTTATACATAACACGCCCCAGTCATCCATTCATTACTAATAATTACTCAAATTTAAGTACACCAGATACCCTAGTACACCCCAAGGCTTATTGAGCGCTACAAAGTTATCCATATAATTGCAACTCTAGGGTGGTCACCCCTATCTTTTGCAGCAGCTCGCCGAACCATCTACGCCCAGTGCGCTGGTTCAACCCACTTTCCTAGAAATCACTAATTAGCCAAGGCTACAGGCCCTAAAACCCAAACTGAGCCTAATGATGGAGCCCACCCTCTCTCTCCATCCATAAAACACCAGAAACCCTTATTCAACAATTTAAAAAATGTGAACTGGAGCACTGTGTGAGCTTGAGGGACTGCAATCTGGCATATTATGAACTAGGGGCAATGGGGTCATTCCGAGTTGATTGCACGCTGCAACTTTTTGCAGCCGTGCGATCAGATAGATGCCGCCTATGGGGAAGCGTATTTTAGCTAAGCAAGTGTGCAATCGCATGTGCAGGGGAGCGGGGCAAAAAAGGTTTGTGTAGTTTCTGAGTAGCTCTGTACTTACTCAGCTACTGCGATCACTTCAGCCTGTCAGGTCCCAGAAATGACATCAGACACCCGCCCTGCAAACGCCTCGACACGCCTGCATTTTCCTCACCACTCCCAGAAAACGGTCAGTTGCCACATAGATCCGTCTGCCTGCTGCCAATCTTCTTGCACTTGCTGCTGCGATCGCTTCCTTCGCTGTTCTTTTCGCTGCCTGGCGACGGCCATCACCGGGCAACAACGCGCCTGCGCATTGCCGCCCGCATGCATGCGCAGTTGTGACCCGTTCGCACGGCTGCGAAAAACTGCAGCGTGCGAACGGGTCAGAATAGCCGCCAATGGGGGTCATTCCGAGTTGTTCGCTCGTTATTTTTTTCTCGCAACGGAGTGATTAGTTGCTAATGCGCATGCGCAATGTCCGCAGTGCGACTGCGCCAAGTAAATTTGCTATGCAGTTAGGAATTTTACTCACGGCATTACAAGGTTTTTTATTCGTTCTGGTGGTCGTAATGTGATTGACAGGAAGTGGGTGTTTCTGGGCAGAAACAGGCCGTTTTATGGGAGTGTGTGAAAAAACGCTACCGTTTCTGGGAAAAACGCGGGAGTGGCTGGAGAAACGGAGGAGTGTCTGGGCGAACGCTGGGTGTGTTTGTGACGTCAAACCAGGAACGACAAGCACTGAACTGATCGCACTGGAAGAGTAAGTCTCGAGCTACTCAGAAACTGCACTGAGAAGTCTTTTCGCAATATTGCGAATCTTTCATTCGCAATTTTGATAAGCTAAGATTCACTCCCAGTTGGCGGCGGCTTAGCGTGTGCAAAGCTGCTAAAAGCAGCTTGCGAGCGAACAACTCGGAATGAGGGCCAATGTGTAGCACAATGTGAAGTTCTAGAAGCATTGGTGTGGTAGCCACTTCACAGTGTAGCTATGAGGCCCACAAGGTTATGGTTTGCTCTATGACTTGCCATATGTACTGCCATACTCTTAACTCATTGAGCTTCATTAAAATTCATTAGTAAATAAATACATGATTACGGTAGAATATTACAGCGCACAGTAATATCCCTTGACGATGGCAGATTTTGGCATTTCACAGACAAATATCATGACACTAAGTAGCTGCATGTAAGTGCATAGCTAATGACAATATTAGAGAGTAAAATAACAATTTCCTTTGCACAGTGTAAGGAACAGGGGTCTGTAGAATATCCTTTACAATGACTTGAAGTGTAGAAAGCAGCAGCTTCCATTCATACTGCTTACCTCTGGCTGCTAATGAGCCTTTCAGGACTTGGCACTGGTTCTCATCAGTCTTGCTTGGTTTTACAGGTCCCTCATTGGTGATGTAAAGCGCACTTTCCCTGTCAGGCAGAGGACATATTCTCAGGCATTAAGGCATTAATACCCCTTTGCCCTCTTCTCATTTCTAGATCAAAATGTAGAGTACTGCTTAATTCAAAAGAGAAAGGCCATGGTCTTCAGCCCCGTACACACGGGGAGAGATGTGTGCTGAGCGATGTATCACAGAGCGCTTAGCACACATCTCTCCCCCTGCTCAGCACACAGTGCGATGCGTGTTGAGCGAGGGGGGCGGTGCTCATTTCACCCAGCCACCTACTAGATTGCGCCTGCATGTTAATCTAGCACCAACTATAGCAGGGGCCACGTATCGCTATCGCTGTAGGGGATACACACGGAGAGATCCGTGCTTAACTTCTAAGCAATCTAATCAGATTGCTTAGAGTTTAAGCACTGATCTCTCCGTGTGTACCCCTCTTTCAACTGTTACACCAGCTAGGGACAATATTTCTTTATATAGTTTATGTTAACTATAGTATTTGGATTTGGCACTGAAGTCTGTAACCATTTGTGCTGCATGTGTTGTATTGTATTCAGAGTAGGCGAAAGAGCCGAATGCAAATGGCTGCTTATACAGATGGTTCCTCCGTTATCTTGGCTGGCTGAGGCGTTAGTCGCAATCGGGCAAACGCAGCGTACCGGGGCGCAGGTAGGCGGGCCTAGTCGCAGAGAGGCGCGCCTAGTTGCAGAGAGGCGCACAGAGCGTTTGTCGTTACCTTTAAGTGTAATACCTGTGATCATCCACCAGATGTCGCTTTTTACAATCACCACTGCGCATGCGTGTGGTCTCCCGTAAAATACAATACTGAAATACATAGTAAGAACTACTTTACTAGTGCGTCTCATTACGCTACATTATTTCATACAGTATATAACAGTACATACAGTACAGATGCAAATAGTACAGCATATGCAGATGCAAACAAACGTGATAAAGCCACAGTATGGTCCATTTACAGTACTTTAGGAATATGTGAGCATCCAAGTCAGATAAATCAACATAAAACCAGTAGTGTACACAGACGCAAACAGACGTGTTATGGGGGTAATTCCAAGTTGATCGCAGCAGGATTTTTGTTAGCAGTTGGGCAAAAGCATGTGCACTGCAGGGGAGGCAGATATAACATGTGCAGAAAGAGTTAGATTTGGGTGGGTTATTTTGTTTCTGTGCAGGGTAAATACTGGCTGCTTTATTTTTACACTGCAAATTAGATTGCAGATTGAACACACCCCACCCAAATTTAACTCTCTCTGCACATGTTATATCTGCCTCCCCTGCAGTGCACATGGTTTTGCCCAACTGCTAACAAAAATCCTGCTGCGATCAACTTGGAATTACCCCCTACATGCACATTGTTGCCTATTGATGTTAGGGATTGTCAAAGTCAAAAATATTACATAGAGAGAACATACAAACTGCACACATTTAAGTCGCTATACTTGCAAATACGCGCAGCGAGCACAGCAATATATGGTAACACATGCATTTACACGGACATGCCACAGAGATGGATTCGACACTTATTTCATACAGTACATAATTATAATAATATCAAGCGCCAGACATCATGATGATTATGTAATGAAGTGGTGTCATGTATGTGTATTATTTGAACGAAACCAGATACACCATTCATGTTTACTATTAAAACAACCAGCTTAATGTGTAGATTAATTTGATACTTGTTATGAAGTTATAGGACATTGCAGTGGATAATTATGATTGAATGTATAAAAGCTAAAATCACTTATATTTGAACAATAGAAATTCCAAAACAGGAAACTCAGGCCAGCCCCTTTGGACATCCCCAAGGGCTGAGCATGTTCAGCACATACAAAGGAATTGGTGACTCATCATGAGGCCCCTCCCCCAGAAACTAGATGAGACATAAGCTGACCACACAGGAGGTCAGAGTGACTTGCTTTTTGGCCTTAGAGGACGATGATGGACTTGCTAGCAGATCAGTTCCTGTATTTATTTACAGAGAGAGGGAGACATAAGCTACATTGGAGGGAATGGTAATTGTATCGCTGGCATGTAACTGAAACTATGTAATGGCATATAACTATATGTAACTATGTTCTAACTGTTTACTGTGTGAGTTGTATTCGCGTAACTATAGGTATACTGTACTTTGTAATATATATTGAATCCATATCCTTTTAACAACAAATATATACATCAATGAGCTTTGGAACTCAGATAATGTGTGGGTGTATTGTTTTCTCTTATGAGATACAGTGTTTTGTGATGTACAGCGCACTTTTATTGTATATGGTAGTAAGAGATGCAGGCATTTACAATATATATTAGAGCGGGCATTTTAAATATTTGTGAGAAATCAATTTGGCATTCATAGGATATTGTATGTTAGCAACCTAATCCCGTAGCCATTACAGCATAATCAAAACCAATGGACTTATTCATCTGTCGGCGTCGCCTTCTGTAGCAGGGCAGACTCAATTAAAATGGCTACCGCCTGTGACTCCTTGCCCCATGGAGGCACTCTGCTACGGAGCAAGTAACAGCACAGGTTTTGCAGGCTATGGGTCGATGCTGAAGGAGCGTCACAATCCCCTAGCTAAAATACACAGTAGCGATAGGGATAAGCGAGGTCTATGCACATAACGATACTCCGGACTCAATCGCATCGCAAAGTGACAAAATGTCAGAGGCACGTGAACCCCCGCCTTGTGGCAGCACTCAGCTATGGAGCGAGCAACGGCATAGGTTTTGCAGGCTATGGTCCAATGCTGAAGGAGCGTCACAATCCCCTAGCTAAAATACAGTACACAGGGGCGATAGGGATAAGCGAGGTCTATGCACATAACGATACACCGGACTCGATCGCATCGCAAAGTGACAAAATGTCCGAGGCACGTGAACCCCCGCCTTGTGGCAGCACTCAACTATGGAGCAAGCGAAGGCATAGGTTTTGCAGGCTATGGTCCAATGCTGAAGGAGCGTCACAATCCCCTAGCTAAAATACACAGGGGCAATGAGGTCCCGTAGAATTATCAATTTATAAATACTGTATGCTTAATCTAAAACCAATGGCCTTTTCTTTGAACACAGTATTTTCCACTGCCTCGCCCTAACCCCATCCCACTTTTCCCTTCCCCCCTGGGAGCCTGCACAGTTCATGCAGTAGACGAGGGAGTTCAGATCAGGTTACAAGACATGTGCAACAGTATACTGTGTAGGAAAATCACATAGAGAACTGCAGTTGTGTTGATACTGTGTAGATTCTCTAACGCCGACGATCTACAGTACTGTGTTGCTCAAACAGTTAGTTGCATCAGAATACACTAATTTATATTTACTGGTACTTTATGTCTATGGGGGATCATTACCGCTGTGTATTGTATATAGCGGAATGAGTCGCTCCTGCAGATTTACTCTGATTTATGTGAAACCTTTGTGCACCCTTCATTGAATGTATTACAAAAAAAAAAAAAAAAGTGAATGTCACAGGAATAATAATAAAAAAAGGTTGGCACTGCCTTCCCATTGGTGTTGGTTTATGCCTTAGGGGATTCGGACGCTCATACAGTACATGTATTTCAAAAGCACGGTATCTTCCACCGCCTCTCCCTACCCCCATCGCCCTTCCCCCCTGGGAGCCTGCACAGGTCATGCAGTGGACAGGGAGGGAGTTCAGGTCAGGTACAATACACAAACGCTGACGATCTACAGTACTGTGTTGCTCAGTTAGTTGCGTCAGAATACACTAATTTATACTCATTACCGCTGTGTATTGTATATACTGGAATGAGTCGCTCCTGCAGATTTACTCTGATTTATGTGAAACCTGTGTGCACCCTTCCATTGAATGTATAACAAAGAAAAAAAAAATAATAAAGTGAATGTCACGGGAACATATAAAAAAAAAAAAAAGGTTGGCACTTCCTTCCCATTGGTGTTGGTTTATCCCTTAGGAGACTCGGACGCTCATACATGTATTTCAAAAGCACGGTATTTAGTGCACTGTACATACTGTACTTTAAAGTCAATGAGCTACATTATTCCTTTCACACATTATTTGCGTCTGTATACACAATCTTGCATCTGCATACACAAGTGTTTTAACATGTTCGTTTGTGTCTGTATAAACTATTTTTTTTTTAACTCTCTCCATCTGACCACTGGTCACCATCTATTAACATTACAGTCGTCACTGACCATTTGCCAGAGCTTGTAGATCAATCCGCTGCTATTCTATCTAAAGTACTGGATTAGTGGAGCATTAGCCACCCAGTGGTGGAGATGTGTATTGCATGCTGAGTATCTAGTCGCGCCTCAACGCGCCTGTCCGTGATTAAACTCGGCAACCTAAGCTATCGCCTAGGTGTGACTAAACCTCCGGCTAGGCGCAGAAACAGTCAAGATAACGGAGGACCCATCTGTAGATAGTGTACAGGCTGTATAAAACAGCACTAACAGTGTTAGTAAATAAATGCTTGGAAAAGCTGCATGATGTACAACTAATAGATAGGTTTCGCTATAATTAAATGGCTCAAATGACATAAATATGTGATAACTGGAGGATGCCCTTTGCATAACCAGCTAAACTCAGAGCCAGGCCCCACGCCATTCTATCTAGTTGAATCTCGGCAGCAACTTTAATTTGTTATATGACCATGATCAGGAGTATAAATATTTCTGGTTACAAATATGCATCACTGTAAAGCTGGGTACACACTTGTCCAATCCTCAGCAGGGAATGCAGATCAGACTGTTTATACAATCCTACTGCAGACCTGCTCGCAGATTCTACACTCAATCCTCACTCCAATTTTTCAGCAAACCAGTCTGTGACCCATTCTGCAGAAAAATTACATTTGTTTGTGGGAGAAGGGGGATTTATTAATGAGGAATGTAATTAATTGTAATGGTCAAGGGGGGATGAGGAGAGCATTTTAATGTTTCTTTAAGTAAAAAAATATATGTGGGCCCCTCCCAAAAGGCATAACAAGCCCCGGGCTTTTTGTGCCAGCATTGGTCAAAAAAATACGGGGAACAAAAGATGTAGGGGTCCCCCATTTTAAGAACCGCCACCAGGTTCTTGGAGCTGGCACTGGTTCTAAAAATCTGGGGAACAAAGGGGTCTATTTACTAAGCCTTGGATGGAGCCCTACCCCCACCCCGCGCGTGCGCTCCTGGAAAAGTGGGCGTAGCCTCGCAACTTTATATTATCAAACTATAAATAAATATATTTTAAACCCCCTCTACACACATAGTAACATAGTAACATAGTATTTGAGGTTGAATAGAGGCAAATTGCCCATCGTGTTCTACCTGTTTCAAGTTGTGATGATTCTACATACTTGCTAAATAATGTTTTATGACTAGTTAGCTAATATAACTCATGTTACCCCCGGATTAACCACGTTGATATTTTAAGTATTATAACCTTGGATAGCTTTTTCATTCAGAAATTTATCCATTCCTTTTTTAAATCCAATTACAGAGTCCGCCATTACCACCTTCTCTGGCAGGGAATTCCACATCCTGATTGCCCTAACAGTGAAGAACCCTTTCCTCCGTTGCGTACGGAACTTTCTCTCCTCCAGTCGCAGCGAGTGCCCACGTGTCTTAAAGTGTGTTATTTTAATAAATAATTCCTCTGATAACTCTTTGTGATGTCCCTTTACATATTTGAAGATATTAATAATATCTCCTCTTAGGCGCCTCTTTTCTAGTGTGTACATATTCAGCCTAGTAAGTTTTTCCTTATAGTCCAGTCCTTCTAGGCCTTTAATCAATTTAGTAGCTCGCCTTTGAACACTTTCAAGTTCACTGATGTCTTTTTTATACAATGGTGCCCAAAACTGAACACATAGCCTTACACATAACTCCCACAGTAGTGTTCCTTACACATAATGTCACCAGTATAGTGTCAGATACACATAATGACCCCAGTAGTGCAGTGCCAGATACACATGTGCCCCCAGTAGTGCCAAATACACATACACCCCCAGTAGTGCCAAATACACATACACCCCCAGTAGTGCCAGATACACCTTATATGCCCCCAGCAGTGCAGTGCTAGATACACATATGCCCCCAGCAGTACCAGATACACATATGCCCCCAGCAGTGCAATGCCAGATACACATGATATGCCCCCACAGTGCCAGATACACATGATATGCCCCCCACAGTGCCATATAGACATGATATGCCCCCACAGTGCCAGATACACATGATATGCCCCCACAATGCCAAATACACATAATATGCCCCCACATTGTCAGATACACATAATATTCCCACACATTTTCAGAAACACATGTGTCCCCACAGTACCAGATACACATAATATGCCCCCACAGTGTCAGATATACATAATATGCCCCCACAGTGCCAGATACACGTGCCCCTACAGTGCCAGATACATGTGCCTCCCAGAGTGTCAGATACACATGCCCCCACAGTGCCAGATACACGTGCCCCCCCTCAGTGCCAGATACACATGCCCCCCACAGTACCAGATACATGTGCCCCCTGTAGTGCTGCTCGCAACCGCTGGCCTCTCCCGCTGTTGCCGCCGCTGCCTCCACATCTGTGTGAGGGGAGGAGAATGCAGCGTGCGCCTCTCCTGCCCTCAGTCCAGTCCCAATCTCCGGCGGCCACCTGTCTGAAATCAGCCGCCGGTCCTTCAGCCAGTCAAAGCTTGCGGTTCGGCAGCAGTTGCCGCTGCAGGTCCGTGAGTTCTGATTGGCTGACAGACCGGCGGCTGATTTAAAATTGCGTCTGGCTTGCGGCTGCCCTTAGGAGTCGGCGCCCAGTGTGGCCGCTCCTAAGGAACGTGCCTGGAGCCGGCCCTGCCTAGCACCCCAGGGCTGTGGGTGCAGAGCTGATAGTCCAATAGTTAAAAATAGAATATTGTCTTTTACAGGAGGACTACAGGTTCCAGCAAGCCTCCCATGCATGCTGGCACTTGGAGAACCACATGTGGGTCATTAAGGGCTCACTGGTACCTAAAGGCCCCTGATAAGAGAAATATAAGAAGAAAAAAAACAAAAAACAGGACACCAAATGTGTTACTAATTTATTATCCATCACCTTCACTTGAGGAGCCGTGGCCTTTAAGGTCTTTTGCATGGCCGCCGTCCAAGCAGGACTTCCCAGCTGTCTTTCATCTTCAGGAGCTCTTCCTCGCTCCTCCTCCGCAGTAGGACTGACACCCCCTGCCTTGCACTGGCTGATATAGCTGGCACTAGGGAGCGATGATGTGGAGAGCCGCAATTTGCTAGCTGTGGCCATCTTGAATTTCAAAAATGGCGCTACGGTGCCAACTTTGAAATGGGAAGCTGTGCCTGCTGCCGATCTCTGCTTTAAAGGTAAAGCACACTGGCTCCGCCGCCATGCCCACGCTGCCTGCCAACTTCACCACCTCCATGCTGATAGTGTGCTGAGCTGCCGGGACCGGAGATCAGTCACCAGTTCCGGTCTCCGCAGCATACATATTATATTGTCGGTCGCCTGGTCAGCAGTCCAGTCTCCTAGTTTTTAAGAAGAAAAGGCAGATAGCTAAAGTAACATTGTCGAGTCACAGATTCAGACACTTGGTCCGACGCACCGACTGCTTTTTTTGATGATCATACAAACTTTGAATGTTGGGACTGTTACTATAGACCAACAAGGATTCATTAAAGCTATGCTTATCAAATTAACCTGTCAGCACACCAATTGACAAAAGTATAAAAATAGCAAAAGTTATGTGTCCAGCATCAGAGGCAAAGATAGAGCAAATAAGAACAGTTTATTTTCAAAGTGGGGGAGTTTAGAGTTGTTAGCAAACTAAAAATGTTAGCAATTGGGCAAAACCATGGCCCTCATTCCGAGTTGTTCGCTCGGTAAAAATCTTCGCATCGCAGCGATTTTCCGCTTAATGCGCATGCGCAATGTCCGCACTGCGACTGCGCCAAGTAAATTTGCTATGTAGTTAGGAATTTTACTCACGGCTTTTTCATCGTTCTGGCGATCGTAATGTGATTGACAGGAAATGGGTGTTACTGGGCGGAAACAGGCCGTTTTATGGGCGTGTGGGGAAAAACGCTACCGTTTCCGGAAAAAACGCAGGAGTGGCTGGAGAAACGGAGGAGTGTCTGGGCGAACGCTGGGTGTGTTTGTGACGTCAAACCAGGAACGACAAGCACTGAACTGATCGCAGATGCCGAGTAAGTCTGGAGCTACTCAGAAACTGCTACGAGGTGTGTAATCGCAATATTGCGAATACATCGGTCGCAATTTTAAGATGCTAAGATTCACTCCCAGTAGGCGGCGGCTTAGCATGAGCAAATCTGCTAAAATCCGCTTGCGAGCGAACAACTCGGAATGAGGGCCCATGTGCACTGAAGGTGGGGCAGATATAACGTGTGCAGATGTAAAGATGTGCCCTGTGGGCACATCTGTGTTGCTGTCCCTAGCTGGGGGCAGCGCTGGGGCAGCTTGTCTGTCCCCAGCGCTGGGTGCGTGGCGGCGGGTGTCCGGTGCAGGGATTACCCTTTTCCCTGCACCGGACAGGAGGCTGCTGGAGGATTCAAATGTTGGCGCCCTCCGGGAGCCAATCGCGGCTCCTGGAGCGGCAGCCAGTCAGAGAGGGACGCGGCGAGCCAATCGGCGCTCGCCGCGTCATAGGCCCCACCCCCGGCGTCTGATGTCAGACGCCGGGCGGGAGCCGAAGAGACCGCGCGCGCGGAAGAGCGCGGAGAAGAAAGAAGAGGACGGGCGGGAGCAGCGGAGAAGATGGTCGGCGCGCTGGAGCGCAGAAGATAGTCCGGCGCCGAGGAGAAGACGACGGCCGTGGGAAGAGGAGCTCCGGTGGCCGCTGAAGAGGCCGGAATACGTCGGGCTCCGGGAAGATGTCCAGCGGCGGCTGGACGCGGCGAGGAGACGGCGGCGCCGCTGGCCAGGACGGGCCAGCGGCAGAAGAATTCATCCAGGCCGAGAAGCGCTGCAGTGGTGGGAAGCAATTGAGCTGTGCAGTTCCCCACTGCAGCCTTCTCCACCGCAGGTAGGCCCTTCTGAGGTGCCCCCTTCTCTCCTCCCTAGACCACCGGGTGTTCGGGCATTAGGCCCGTGGGCACAGTCAGGCCCTCCCGGCCTGTGAGCACGTAGTCGGGCCCTCCCGGCCCGTGGGCAATATTTGATTAGGTGGTTTGGGCATTAGGCCCAAGCCACCCTATCCCTGTGCGCAGTTAGGCGGGCACTAGGCCCGGGGGCAAATCAGGCAATAGGCCTGTGGGCGTTAGAGGGCGTTAGGCCCTAGTGTATTTTTGGCCATTAGGGATACGATAAGGTGACCTTGGGCACAAGGCCCAGGTCACCCAACGGGCAGCATGTTAGGCGGGCGCTAGGCCCGTGGGCGAAGTCAGGCCTCCGGCCTGTGTGCAGTTAGGGGGCGCTAGGCCCAGTGAATAAGAGCCCCCGAGGTGAGTACAGGTGGCCCTGGGCACTAGGCCCAGGCCACCCCGAGGTATTTAGGAAGGCAGAGCTGAGGCCCACATGAGGGAAGGCACAGGAGGTGGGTAGGCCGTGCGGTGCCCACCCCCTTCCAGCGGCAGGTAGGGATTAAAAAGGGACAGCACCGTTTTATATTGTATTTCCGATGTGTGTTGTTACCGTGCAGGGCGAATTGCTGTTATAATGTTTGTGCATAGTTATGTCGCACCACACCCACAGAGCTAGTTTGAGGGCTCTGCCGTTATAGTTAGTATAAGGTGTGACACTAGGTCTAGTTAGGCCCTGCACGGCTGTTTCTTTCTTTTGCCTCCTTACAGGGACCTGTACTGGAGAAGATCGGAGTACCGGAGTGTAAGACGGTGAGTAACCACGGTCTGAGTGTTTGGTTGTGTTTCTTTCTATCTCCCTTCCTTCAGGGCAACGGTGAGCCTTGCACGGCTGTGCAAGGCGGAATTTCCACCTGGTGCGAAAGTGCCGATAGGTGAAATTCGGGCTCTGAGGCGGACGCCGGTGATGACCCCCACCTAGCCCGAAAGCACTATTTTTCTAGAGGTCGGAGGGCGTTTCGGTCCACAGGTAGGAGGACGGCACTCAGCAATCTCTTTCCTCCTAGGTCGTCGTGTCCGGGTCCGACGGAAGAGTTGCCAGGTCCGTTGAAGGTTCCGGTACCTGAAGGTGAGAGAGAGCGGCGCCTGGTGAGTACAGAGTCTACACCTGCACGGCAGCAGGCACCACCACTACCCCGCAGCCGCACCTCTCACACTTGGCGTAGTCGGCAGGATAAAAGAGACCGGATCACGGACACGATGTGGAACGCCACCAAGAAGACCTCCCTGCGGACGGCTCCGGAGAAGACTCAACCCCGGATGTGTGCGGACCAGAGCGACTGGGTGACGGTGTCTGGGGCGGACCTCCTGAAGATGGTGCAGCGGTCGGTCCAGCGTGGAAAGGAAGAGCGCCGGGAGAAGGGGCGCAAGAAGGCCGCTGTGACGCCCTGCAAGAAATGTCGGCAAACAGGGCACTTTGCCAGCGAGTGTACTTGGCGAGAGACGTCCCCAAAGAAGGTGGTCCAGGAAATGGACCGAAGACGTCAGCAGGGCCAAGCGAAGGAGGAGTCCCGATGTTTGCTCTGCGGAAACTACGGGCATGAGCACAACAGTTGTCCTTGGGACGAAGAGTTGAGCGAAGACGAGGTTGATTCCCGGTGTGAAAGCTGTGGAGATCCCCGACATCGGCTCCTGGAATGTCCATGGACGGAAGACAGGACGGACTACGAGGCCACGGTGAAGCAGATGACGGAGTCTCGTCAGCAGCTTTGGGACCGGGTGGCTGCAGAGCCTGTGTGTGCGCTCTGCGAGGCGAGAGGACATGCGCTTCCCGATTGTCCGTGGAATGAAGACCGGATGATTGCGGATGGTCGCGCCCAGAGATGGGAGGAGGAAACCAGGGAAATGGAGCGGAAGGCCTTGCTTGAAGTTAGTTCGCAGGTGTCCATTTCCTCTGAGCCGGAACCAACGGGTGAAGATTCCCCAGTGAAGGAGGTGGACCAGGAACCAGTCTTGGAGAAGGTGGCAGTGGCCCTCCCTTGTTGGAAGTGTCGGCGACCAGGACATGCGGCCAGTGAGTGCCCCTGGGAAGATGCCGCGGACCTACTCTGTCCCAAGAAAGTGACCCCAGTAAGGCAGAATCCTTTCCCGCATCAGACGGAGGTGGACGACTGGGAGGTGAAGAGACCGCGCTGCGAAGAAAAGCGTGAAGACCCAGTGACGGAGATGTCCGGAATCTCCCCGCGATGGAACCGTCCACGACCAGGACGTGCGGAACAGGAGTGTCCTGGGTACCAAGAGATGCCAGCGGAAATGAAGGAGTACGCTGAGGAAGTAAAGAATCCAGCGGAAGCGAAGGAGTACGCTGAGGAAGCAGAGGTGCCAGCGGAAGCGAAGAAGTACGCTGAGGAGGAAAGTAATACCCCAGTCCAGATATCTGAGGAGGACTCGGACTACGGTGAGCTGTCCGCCGACGAATCCCTCCCAGAACAGATGGAGGACGACTCTGGCATCGGAAGCGCCGATGAGAGTGACTGGCAGGATCAGGTGGAGTCATGCTCCCAGTTGAATGCCCTCCGTGAAGAAGAGGAGATAGTCCTGGAGCAAGAGTACCTGCCGGGAGTGCCGAAATGGACGGATGTACGGGGACAGGATCGTGATGCCGTGGGAGGACCCGTTCCAGAGGAAGACACAGGACCTTTGGAGATGCCCCACGAGGAAATGCAACATATGGTGGCTGTTGCCCGGGAGGAAACGGATGCCCCGGAGGATTCCGCTGTTGGGTGGTGGTCGATACCACACCCGGAAGACAGGTACAAAGCCACAGACGATAACGGAGGTCAGGAGCGGGTGACTGTTGTCCCCGTGGAAGAAGATTCCCCTTGGTGGCCAACGTCGAGCGACCGTGAGGAGATGCCACTCCCCCAGAGGATCCGGCGATCGAGGTCAGGACGTAAGAGGAACCCGGAGCTGGAGGTGGAAGGATGTGGGGTCACAGCCTGTCCGGGCTGGACCCTCGAACACAACCTCGCCGAAGGGACCTCGGAATTCCCTGACCCGCGGACAATGGACGTCGTGAGGAACTTTGTAGGGACTACAAAGGAAAAAGGGGGGGGGGAATGTAAAGATGTGCCCCGTGGGCACATCTGTGTTGCTGTCCCTAGCTGGGGGCAGCGCTGGGGCAGCTTGTCTGTCCCCAGCGCTGGGTGCGTGGCGGCGGGTGTCCGGTGCAGGGATTACCCTTTTCCCTGCACCGGACAGGAGGCTGCTGGAGGATTCAAATGTTGGCGCCCTCCGGGAGCCAATCGCGGCTCCCGGAGCGGCAGCCAGTCAGAGAGGGACGCGGCGAGCCAATCGGCGCTCGCCGCGTCATAGGCCCCGCCCCCGGCGTCTGACGTCAGACGCCGGGCGGGAGCCGAAGAGACCGCGTGCGCGGAAGAGCGCGGAGAAGAAAGAAGAGGACGGGCGGGAGCAGCGGAGAAGATGGTCGGCGCGCTGGAGCGCAGAAGATAGTCCGGCGCCGAGGAGAAGACGACGGCCGTGGGAAGAGGAGCTCCGGTGGCCGCTGAAGAGGCCGGAATACGTCGGGCTCCGGGAAGATGTCCAGCGGCGGCTGGACGCGGCGAGGAGACGGCGGCGCCGCTGGCCAGGACGGGCCAGCGGCAGAAGAATTCATCCAGGCCGAGAAGCGCTGCAGTGGTGGGAAGCAATTGAGCTGTGCAGTTCCCCACTGCAGCCTTCTCCACCGCAGGTAGGCCCTTCTGAGGTGCCCCCTTCTCTCCTCCCTAGACCACCGGGTGTTCGGGCATTAGGCCCGTGGGCACAGTCAGGCCCTCCCGGCCTGTGAGCACGTAGTCGGGCCCTCCCGGCCCGTGGGCAATATTTGATTAGGTGGTTTGGGCATTAGGCCCAAGCCACCCTATCCCTGTGCGCAGTTAGGCGGGCACTAGGCCCGGGGGCAAATCAGGCAATAGGCCTGTGGGCGTTAGAGGGCGTTAGGCCCTAGTGTATTTTTGGCCATTAGGGATACGATAAGGTGACCTTGGGCACAAGGCCCAGGTCACCCAACGGGCAGCATGTTAGGCGGGCGCTAGGCCCGTGGGCGAAGTCAGGCCTCCGGCCTGTGTGCAGTTAGGGGGCGCTAGGCCCAGTGAATAAGAGCCCCCGAGGTGAGTACAGGTGGCCCTGGGCACTAGGCCCAGGCCACCCCGAGGTATTTAGGAAGGCAGAGCTGAGGCCCACATGAGGGAAGGCACAGGAGGTGGGTAGGCCGTGCGGTGCCCACCCCCTTCCAGCGGCAGGCAGGGATTAAAAAGGGACAGCACCGTTTTATATTGTATTTCCGATGTGTGTTGTTACCGTGCAGGGCGAATTGCTGTTATAATGTTTGTGCATAGTTATGTCGCACCACACCCACAGAGCTAGTTTGAGGGCTCTGCCGTTATAGTTAGTATAAGGTGTGACACTAGGTCTAGTTAGGCCCTGCACGGCTGTTTCTTTCTTTTGCCTCCTTACAGGGACCTGTACTGGAGAAGATCGGAGTACCGGAGTGTAAGACGGTGAGTAACCACGGTCTGAGTGTTTGGTTGTGTTTCTTTCTATCTCCCTTCCTTCAGGGCAACGGTGAGCCTTGCACGGCTGTGCAAGGCGGAATTTCCACCTGGTGCGAAAGTGCCGATAGGTGAAATTCGGGCTCTGAGGCGGACGCCGGTGATGACCCCCACCTAGCCCGAAAGCACTATTTTTCTAGAGGTCGGAGGGCGTTTCGGTCCACAGGTAGGAGGACGGCACTCAGCAATCTCTTTCCTCCTAGGTCGTCGTGTCCGGGTCCGACGGAAGAGTTGCCAGGTCCGTTGAAGGTTCCGGTACCTGAAGGTGAGAGAGAGCGGCGCCTGGTGAGTACAGAGTCTACACCTGCACGGCAGCAGGCACCACCACTACCCCGCAGCCGCACCTCTCACACTTGGCGTAGTCGGCAGGATAAAAGAGACCGGATCACGGACACGATGTGGAACGCCACCAAGAAGACCTCCCTGCGGACGGCTCCGGAGAAGACTCAACCCCGGATGTGTGCGGACCAGAGCGACTGGGTGACGGTGTCTGGGGCGGACCTCCTGAAGATGGTGCAGCGGTCGGTCCAGCGTGGAAAGGAAGAGCGCCGGGAGAAGGGGCGCAAGAAGGCCGCTGTGACGCCCTGCAAGAAATGTCGGCAAACAGGGCACTTTGCCAGCGAGTGTACTTGGCGAGAGACGTCCCCAAAGAAGGTGGTCCAGGAAATGGACCGAAGACGTCAGCAGGGCCAAGCGAAGGAGGAGTCCCGATGTTTGCTCTGCGGAAACTACGGGCATGAGCACAACAGTTGTCCTTGGGACGAAGAGTTGAGCGAAGACGAGGTTGATTCCCGGTGTGAAAGCTGTGGAGATCCCCGACATCGGCTCCTGGAATGTCCATGGACGGAAGACAGGACGGACTACGAGGCCACGGTGAAGCAGATGACGGAGTCTCGTCAGCAGCTTTGGGACCGGGTGGCTGCAGAGCCTGTGTGTGCGCTCTGCGAGGCGAGAGGACATGCGCTTCCCGATTGTCCGTGGAATGAAGACCGGATGATTGCGGATGGTCGCGCCCAGAGATGGGAGGAGGAAACCAGGGAAATGGAGCGGAAGGCCTTGCTTGAAGTTAGTTCGCAGGTGTCCATTTCCTCTGAGCCGGAACCAACGGGTGAAGATTCCCCAGTGAAGGAGGTGGACCAGGAACCAGTCTTGGAGAAGGTGGCAGTGGCCCTCCCTTGTTGGAAGTGTCGGCGACCAGGACATGCGGCCAGTGAGTGCCCCTGGGAAGATGCCGCGGACCTACTCTGTCCCAAGAAAGTGACCCCAGTAAGGCAGAATCCTTTCCCGCATCAGACGGAGGTGGACGACTGGGAGGTGAAGAGACCGCGCTGCGAAGAAAAGCGTGAAGACCCAGTGACGGAGATGTCCGGAATCTCCCCGCGATGGAACCGTCCACGACCAGGACGTGCGGAACAGGAGTGTCCTGGGTACCAAGAGATGCCAGCGGAAATGAAGGAGTACGCTGAGGAAGTAAAGAATCCAGCGGAAGCGAAGGAGTACGCTGAGGAAGCAGAGGTGCCAGCGGAAGCGAAGAAGTACGCTGAGGAGGAAAGTAATACCCCAGTCCAGATATCTGAGGAGGACTCGGACTACGGTGAGCTGTCCGCCGACGAATCCCTCCCAGAACAGATGGAGGACGACTCTGGCATCGGAAGCGCCGATGAGAGTGACTGGCAGGATCAGGTGGAGTCATGCTCCCAGTTGAATGCCCTCCGTGAAGAAGAGGAGATAGTCCTGGAGCAAGAGTACCTGCCGGGAGTGCCGAAATGGACGGATGTACGGGGACAGGATCGTGATGCCGTGGGAGGACCCGTTCCAGAGGAAGACACAGGACCTTTGGAGATGCCCCACGAGGAAATGCAACATATGGTGGCTGTTGCCCGGGAGGAAACGGATGCCCCGGAGGATTCCGCTGTTGGGTGGTGGTCGATACCACACCCGGAAGACAGGTACAAAGCCACAGACGATAACGGAGGTCAGGAGCGGGTGACTGTTGTCCCCGTGGAAGAAGATTCCCCTTGGTGGCCAACGTCGAGCGACCGTGAGGAGATGCCACTCCCCCAGAGGATCCGGCGATCGAGGTCAGGACGTAAGAGGAACCCGGAGCTGGAGGTGGAAGGATGTGGGGTCACAGCCTGTCCGGGCTGGACCCTCGAACACAACCTCGCCGAAGGGACCTCGGAATTCCCTGACCCGCGGACAATGGACGTCGTGAGGAACTTTGTAGGGACTACAAAGGAAAAAGGGGGGGGGGAATGTAAAGATGTGCCCCGTGGGCACATCTGTGTTGCTGTCCCTAGCTGGGGGCAGCGCTGGGGCAGCTTGTCTGTCCCCAGCGCTGGGTGCGTGGCGGCGGGTGTCCGGTGCAGGGATTACCCTTTTCCCTGCACCGGACAGGAGGCTGCTGGAGGATTCAAATGTTGGCGCCCTCCGGGAGCCAATCGCGGCTCCCGGAGCGGCAGCCAGTCAGAGAGGGACGCGGCGAGCCAATCGGCGCTCGCCGCGTCATAGGCCCCGCCCCCGGCGTCTGACGTCAGACGCCGGGCGGGAGCCGAAGAGACCGCGTGCGCGGAAGAGCGCGGAGAAGAAAGAAGAGGACGGGCGGGAGCAGCGGAGAAGATGGTCGGCGCGCTGGAGCGCAGAAGATAGTCCGGCGCCGAGGAGAAGACGACGGCCGTGGGAAGAGGAGCTCCGGTGGCCGCTGAAGAGGCCGGAATACGTCGGGCTCCGGGAAGATGTCCAGCGGCGGCTGGACGCGGCGAGGAGACGGCGGCGCCGCTGGCCAGGACGGGCCAGCGGCAGAAGAATTCATCCAGGCCGAGAAGCGCTGCAGTGGTGGGAAGCAATTGAGCTGTGCAGTTCCCCACTGCAGCCTTCTCCACCGCAGGTAGGCCCTTCTGAGGTGCCCCCTTCTCTCCTCCCTAGACCACCGGGTGTTCGGGCATTAGGCCCGTGGGCACAGTCAGGCCCTCCCGGCCTGTGAGCACGTAGTCGGGCCCTCCCGGCCCGTGGGCAATATTTGATTAGGTGGTTTGGGCATTAGGCCCAAGCCACCCTATCCCTGTGCGCAGTTAGGCGGGCACTAGGCCCGGGGGCAAATCAGGCAATAGGCCTGTGGGCGTTAGAGGGCGTTAGGCCCTAGTGTATTTTTGGCCATTAGGGATACGATAAGGTGACCTTGGGCACAAGGCCCAGGTCACCCAACGGGCAGCATGTTAGGCGGGCGCTAGGCCCGTGGGCGAAGTCAGGCCTCCGGCCTGTGTGCAGTTAGGGGGCGCTAGGCCCAGTGAATAAGAGCCCCCGAGGTGAGTACAGGTGGCCCTGGGCACTAGGCCCAGGCCACCCCGAGGTATTTAGGAAGGCAGAGCTGAGGCCCACATGAGGGAAGGCACAGGAGGTGGGTAGGCCGTGCGGTGCCCACCCCCTTCCAGCGGCAGGCAGGGATTAAAAAGGGACAGCACCGTTTTATATTGTATTTCCGATGTGTGTTGTTACCGTGCAGGGCGAATTGCTGTTATAATGTTTGTGCATAGTTATGTCGCACCACACCCACAGAGCTAGTTTGAGGGCTCTGCCGTTATAGTTAGTATAAGGTGTGACACTAGGTCTAGTTAGGCCCTGCACGGCTGTTTCTTTCTTTTGCCTCCTTACAGGGACCTGTACTGGAGAAGATCGGAGTACCGGAGTGTAAGACGGTGAGTAACCACGGTCTGAGTGTTTGGTTGTGTTTCTTTCTATCTCCCTTCCTTCAGGGCAACGGTGAGCCTTGCACGGCTGTGCAAGGCGGAATTTCCACCTGGTGCGAAAGTGCCGATAGGTGAAATTCGGGCTCTGAGGCGGACGCCGGTGATGACCCCCACCTAGCCCGAAAGCACTATTTTTCTAGAGGTCGGAGGGCGTTTCGGTCCACAGGTAGGAGGACGGCACTCAGCAATCTCTTTCCTCCTAGGTCGTCGTGTCCGGGTCCGACGGAAGAGTTGCCAGGTCCGTTGAAGGTTCCGGTACCTGAAGGTGAGAGAGAGCGGCGCCTGGTGAGTACAGAGTCTACACCTGCACGGCAGCAGGCACCACCACTACCCCGCAGCCGCACCTCTCACACTTGGCGTAGTCGGCAGGATAAAAGAGACCGGATCACGGACACGATGTGGAACGCCACCAAGAAGACCTCCCTGCGGACGGCTCCGGAGAAGACTCAACCCCGGATGTGTGCGGACCAGAGCGACTGGGTGACGGTGTCTGGGGCGGACCTCCTGAAGATGGTGCAGCGGTCGGTCCAGCGTGGAAAGGAAGAGCGCCGGGAGAAGGGGCGCAAGAAGGCCGCTGTGACGCCCTGCAAGAAATGTCGGCAAACAGGGCACTTTGCCAGCGAGTGTACTTGGCGAGAGACGTCCCCAAAGAAGGTGGTCCAGGAAATGGACCGAAGACGTCAGCAGGGCCAAGCGAAGGAGGAGTCCCGATGTTTGCTCTGCGGAAACTACGGGCATGAGCACAACAGTTGTCCTTGGGACGAAGAGTTGAGCGAAGACGAGGTTGATTCCCGGTGTGAAAGCTGTGGAGATCCCCGACATCGGCTCCTGGAATGTCCATGGACGGAAGACAGGACGGACTACGAGGCCACGGTGAAGCAGATGACGGAGTCTCGTCAGCAGCTTTGGGACCGGGTGGCTGCAGAGCCTGTGTGTGCGCTCTGCGAGGCGAGAGGACATGCGCTTCCCGATTGTCCGTGGAATGAAGACCGGATGATTGCGGATGGTCGCGCCCAGAGATGGGAGGAGGAAACCAGGGAAATGGAGCGGAAGGCCTTGCTTGAAGTTAGTTCGCAGGTGTCCATTTCCTCTGAGCCGGAACCAACGGGTGAAGATTCCCCAGTGAAGGAGGTGGACCAGGAACCAGTCTTGGAGAAGGTGGCAGTGGCCCTCCCTTGTTGGAAGTGTCGGCGACCAGGACATGCGGCCAGTGAGTGCCCCTGGGAAGATGCCGCGGACCTACTCTGTCCCAAGAAAGTGACCCCAGTAAGGCAGAATCCTTTCCCGCATCAGACGGAGGTGGACGACTGGGAGGTGAAGAGACCGCGCTGCGAAGAAAAGCGTGAAGACCCAGTGACGGAGATGTCCGGAATCTCCCCGCGATGGAACCGTCCACGACCAGGACGTGCGGAACAGGAGTGTCCTGGGTACCAAGAGATGCCAGCGGAAATGAAGGAGTACGCTGAGGAAGTAAAGAATCCAGCGGAAGCGAAGGAGTACGCTGAGGAAGCAGAGGTGCCAGCGGAAGCGAAGAAGTACGCTGAGGAGGAAAGTAATACCCCAGTCCAGATATCTGAGGAGGACTCGGACTACGGTGAGCTGTCCGCCGACGAATCCCTCCCAGAACAGATGGAGGACGACTCTGGCATCGGAAGCGCCGATGAGAGTGACTGGCAGGATCAGGTGGAGTCATGCTCCCAGTTGAATGCCCTCCGTGAAGAAGAGGAGATAGTCCTGGAGCAAGAGTACCTGCCGGGAGTGCCGAAATGGACGGATGTACGGGGACAGGATCGTGATGCCGTGGGAGGACCCGTTCCAGAGGAAGACACAGGACCTTTGGAGATGCCCCACGAGGAAATGCAACATATGGTGGCTGTTGCCCGGGAGGAAACGGATGCCCCGGAGGATTCCGCTGTTGGGTGGTGGTCGATACCACACCCGGAAGACAGGTACAAAGCCACAGACGATAACGGAGGTCAGGAGCGGGTGACTGTTGTCCCCGTGGAAGAAGATTCCCCTTGGTGGCCAACGTCGAGCGACCGTGAGGAGATGCCACTCCCCCAGAGGATCCGGCGATCGAGGTCAGGACGTAAGAGGAACCCGGAGCTGGAGGTGGAAGGATGTGGGGTCACAGCCTGTCCGGGCTGGACCCTCGAACACAACCTCGCCGAAGGGACCTCGGAATTCCCTGACCCGCGGACAATGGACGTCGTGAGGAACTTTGTAGGGACTACAAAGGAAAAAGGGGGGGGGGAATGTAAAGATGTGCCCCGTGGGCACATCTGTGTTGCTGTCCCTAGCTGGGGGCAGCGCTGGGGCAGCTTGTCTGTCCCCAGCGCTGGGTGCGTGGCGGCGGGTGTCCGGTGCAGGGATTACCCTTTTCCCTGCACCGGACAGGAGGCTGCTGGAGGATTCAAATGTTGGCGCCCTCCGGGAGCCAATCGCGGCTCCCGGAGCGGCAGCCAGTCAGAGAGGGACGCGGCGAGCCAATCGGCGCTCGCCGCGTCATAGGCCCCGCCCCCGGCGTCTGACGTCAGACGCCGGGCGGGAGCCGAAGAGACCGCGTGCGCGGAAGAGCGCGGAGAAGAAAGAAGAGGACGGGCGGGAGCAGCGGAGAAGATGGTCGGCGCGCTGGAGCGCAGAAGATAGTCCGGCGCCGAGGAGAAGACGACGGCCGTGGGAAGAGGAGCTCCGGTGGCCGCTGAAGAGGCCGGAATACGTCGGGCTCCGGGAAGATGTCCAGCGGCGGCTGGACGCGGCGAGGAGACGGCGGCGCCGCTGGCCAGGACGGGCCAGCGGCAGAAGAATTCATCCAGGCCGAGAAGCGCTGCAGTGGTGGGAAGCAATTGAGCTGTGCAGTTCCCCACTGCAGCCTTCTCCACCGCAGGTAGGCCCTTCTGAGGTGCCCCCTTCTCTCCTCCCTAGACCACCGGGTGTTCGGGCATTAGGCCCGTGGGCACAGTCAGGCCCTCCCGGCCTGTGAGCACGTAGTCGGGCCCTCCCGGCCCGTGGGCAATATTTGATTAGGTGGTTTGGGCATTAGGCCCAAGCCACCCTATCCCTGTGCGCAGTTAGGCGGGCACTAGGCCCGGGGGCAAATCAGGCAATAGGCCTGTGGGCGTTAGAGGGCGTTAGGCCCTAGTGTATTTTTGGCCATTAGGGATACGATAAGGTGACCTTGGGCACAAGGCCCAGGTCACCCAACGGGCAGCATGTTAGGCGGGCGCTAGGCCCGTGGGCGAAGTCAGGCCTCCGGCCTGTGTGCAGTTAGGGGGCGCTAGGCCCAGTGAATAAGAGCCCCCGAGGTGAGTACAGGTGGCCCTGGGCACTAGGCCCAGGCCACCCCGAGGTATTTAGGAAGGCAGAGCTGAGGCCCACATGAGGGAAGGCACAGGAGGTGGGTAGGCCGTGCGGTGCCCACCCCCTTCCAGCGGCAGGCAGGGATTAAAAAGGGACAGCACCGTTTTATATTGTATTTCCGATGTGTGTTGTTACCGTGCAGGGCGAATTGCTGTTATAATGTTTGTGCATAGTTATGTCGCACCACACCCACAGAGCTAGTTTGAGGGCTCTGCCGTTATAGTTAGTATAAGGTGTGACACTAGGTCTAGTTAGGCCCTGCACGGCTGTTTCTTTCTTTTGCCTCCTTACAGGGACCTGTACTGGAGAAGATCGGAGTACCGGAGTGTAAGACGGTGAGTAACCACGGTCTGAGTGTTTGGTTGTGTTTCTTTCTATCTCCCTTCCTTCAGGGCAACGGTGAGCCTTGCACGGCTGTGCAAGGCGGAATTTCCACCTGGTGCGAAAGTGCCGATAGGTGAAATTCGGGCTCTGAGGCGGACGCCGGTGATGACCCCCACCTAGCCCGAAAGCACTATTTTTCTAGAGGTCGGAGGGCGTTTCGGTCCACAGGTAGGAGGACGGCACTCAGCAATCTCTTTCCTCCTAGGTCGTCGTGTCCGGGTCCGACGGAAGAGTTGCCAGGTCCGTTGAAGGTTCCGGTACCTGAAGGTGAGAGAGAGCGGCGCCTGGTGAGTACAGAGTCTACACCTGCACGGCAGCAGGCACCACCACTACCCCGCAGCCGCACCTCTCACACAGAGAGTAGTCGGCAGGATAAAAGAGACCGGATCACGGACACGATGTGGAACGCCACCAAGAAGACCTCCCTGCGGACGGCTCCGGAGAAGACTCAACCCCGGATGTGTGCGGACCAGAGCGACTGGGTGACGGTGTCTGGGGCGGACCTCCTGAAGATGGTGCAGCGGTCGGTCCAGCGTGGAAAGGAAGAGCGCCGGGAGAAGGGGCGCAAGAAGGCCGCTGTGACGCCCTGCAAGAAATGTCGGCAAACAGGGCACTTTGCCAGCGAGTGTACTTGGCGAGAGACGTCCCCAAAGAAGGTGGTCCAGGAAATGGACCGAAGACGTCAGCAGGGCCAAGCGAAGGAGGAGTCCCGATGTTTGCTCTGCGGAAACTACGGGCATGAGCACAACAGTTGTCCTTGGGACGAAGAGTTGAGCGAAGACGAGGTTGATTCCCGGTGTGAAAGCTGTGGAGATCCCCGACATCGGCTCCTGGAATGTCCATGGACGGAAGACAGGACGGACTACGAGGCCACGGTGAAGCAGATGACGGAGTCTCGTCAGCAGCTTTGGGACCGGGTGGCTGCAGAGCCTGTGTGTGCGCTCTGCGAGGCGAGAGGACATGCGCTTCCCGATTGTCCGTGGAATGAAGACCGGATGATTGCGGATGGTCGCGCCCAGAGATGGGAGGAGGAAACCAGGGAAATGGAGCGGAAGGCCTTGCTTGAAGTTAGTTCGCAGGTGTCCATTTCCTCTGAGCCGGAACCAACGGGTGAAGATTCCCCAGTGAAGGAGGTGGACCAGGAACCAGTCTTGGAGAAGGTGGCAGTGGCCCTCCCTTGTTGGAAGTGTCGGCGACCAGGACATGCGGCCAGTGAGTGCCCCTGGGAAGATGCCGCGGACCTACTCTGTCCCAAGAAAGTGACCCCAGTAAGGCAGAATCCTTTCCCGCATCAGACGGAGGTGGACGACTGGGAGGTGAAGAGACCGCGCTGCGAAGAAAAGCGTGAAGACCCAGTGACGGAGATGTCCGGAATCTCCCCGCGATGGAACCGTCCACGACCAGGACGTGCGGAACAGGAGTGTCCTGGGTACCAAGAGATGCCAGCGGAAATGAAGGAGTACGCTGAGGAAGTAAAGAATCCAGCGGAAGCGAAGGAGTACGCTGAGGAAGCAGAGGTGCCAGCGGAAGCGAAGAAGTACGCTGAGGAGGAAAGTAATACCCCAGTCCAGATATCTGAGGAGGACTCGGACTACGGTGAGCTGTCCGCCGACGAATCCCTCCCAGAACAGATGGAGGACGACTCTGGCATCGGAAGCGCCGATGAGAGTGACTGGCAGGATCAGGTGGAGTCATGCTCCCAGTTGAATGCCCTCCGTGAAGAAGAGGAGATAGTCCTGGAGCAAGAGTACCTGCCGGGAGTGCCGAAATGGACGGATGTACGGGGACAGGATCGTGATGCCGTGGGAGGACCCGTTCCAGAGGAAGACACAGGACCTTTGGAGATGCCCCACGAGGAAATGCAACATATGGTGGCTGTTGCCCGGGAGGAAACGGATGCCCCGGAGGATTCCGCTGTTGGGTGGTGGTCGATACCACACCCGGAAGACAGGTACAAAGCCACAGACGATAACGGAGGTCAGGAGCGGGTGACTGTTGTCCCCGTGGAAGAAGATTCCCCTTGGTGGCCAACGTCGAGCGACCGTGAGGAGATGCCACTCCCCCAGAGGATCCGGCGATCGAGGTCAGGACGTAAGAGGAACCCGGAGCTGGAGGTGGAAGGATGTGGGGTCACAGCCTGTCCGGGCTGGACCCTCGAACACAACCTCGCCGAAGGGACCTCGGAATTCCCTGACCCGCGGACAATGGACGTCGTGAGGAACTTTGTAGGGACTACAAAGGAAAAAGGGGGGGGGGAATGTAAAGATGTGCCCCGTGGGCACATCTGTGTTGCTGTCCCTAGCTGGGGGCAGCGCTGGGGCAGCTTGTCTGTCCCCAGCGCTGGGTGCGTGGCGGCGGGTGTCCGGTGCAGGGATTACCCTTTTCCCTGCACCGGACAGGAGGCTGCTGGAGGATTCAAATGTTGGCGCCCTCCGGGAGCCAATCGCGGCTCCCGGAGCGGCAGCCAGTCAGAGAGGGACGCGGCGAGCCAATCGGCGCTCGCCGCGTCATAGGCCCCGCCCCCGGCGTCTGACGTCAGACGCCGGGCGGGAGCCGAAGAGACCGCGTGCGCGGAAGAGCGCGGAGAAGAAAGAAGAGGACGGGCGGGAGCAGCGGAGAAGATGGTCGGCGCGCTGGAGCGCAGAAGATAGTCCGGCGCCGAGGAGAAGACGACGGCCGTGGGAAGAGGAGCTCCGGTGGCCGCTGAAGAGGCCGGAATACGTCGGGCTCCGGGAAGATGTCCAGCGGCGGCTGGACGCGGCGAGGAGACGGCGGCGCCGCTGGCCAGGACGGGCCAGCGGCAGAAGAATTCATCCAGGCCGAGAAGCGCTGCAGTGGTGGGAAGCAATTGAGCTGTGCAGTTCCCCACTGCAGCCTTCTCCACCGCAGGTAGGCCCTTCTGAGGTGCCCCCTTCTCTCCTCCCTAGACCACCGGGTGTTCGGGCATTAGGCCCGTGGGCACAGTCAGGCCCTCCCGGCCTGTGAGCACGTAGTCGGGCCCTCCCGGCCCGTGGGCAATATTTGATTAGGTGGTTTGGGCATTAGGCCCAAGCCACCCTATCCCTGTGCGCAGTTAGGCGGGCACTAGGCCCGGGGGCAAATCAGGCAATAGGCCTGTGGGCGTTAGAGGGCGTTAGGCCCTAGTGTATTTTTGGCCATTAGGGATACGATAAGGTGACCTTGGGCACAAGGCCCAGGTCACCCAACGGGCAGCATGTTAGGCGGGCGCTAGGCCCGTGGGCGAAGTCAGGCCTCCGGCCTGTGTGCAGTTAGGGGGCGCTAGGCCCAGTGAATAAGAGCCCCCGAGGTGAGTACAGGTGGCCCTGGGCACTAGGCCCAGGCCACCCCGAGGTATTTAGGAAGGCAGAGCTGAGGCCCACATGAGGGAAGGCACAGGAGGTGGGTAGGCCGTGCGGTGCCCACCCCCTTCCAGCGGCAGGCAGGGATTAAAAAGGGACAGCACCGTTTTATATTGTATTTCCGATGTGTGTTGTTACCGTGCAGGGCGAATTGCTGTTATAATGTTTGTGCATAGTTATGTCGCACCACACCCACAGAGCTAGTTTGAGGGCTCTGCCGTTATAGTTAGTATAAGGTGTGACACTAGGTCTAGTTAGGCCCTGCACGGCTGTTTCTTTCTTTTGCCTCCTTACAGGGACCTGTACTGGAGAAGATCGGAGTACCGGAGTGTAAGACGGTGAGTAACCACGGTCTGAGTGTTTGGTTGTGTTTCTTTCTATCTCCCTTCCTTCAGGGCAACGGTGAGCCTTGCACGGCTGTGCAAGGCGGAATTTCCACCTGGTGCGAAAGTGCCGATAGGTGAAATTCGGGCTCTGAGGCGGACGCCGGTGATGACCCCCACCTAGCCCGAAAGCACTATTTTTCTAGAGGTCGGAGGGCGTTTCGGTCCACAGGTAGGAGGACGGCACTCAGCAATCTCTTTCCTCCTAGGTCGTCGTGTCCGGGTCCGACGGAAGAGTTGCCAGGTCCGTTGAAGGTTCCGGTACCTGAAGGTGAGAGAGAGCGGCGCCTGGTGAGTACAGAGTCTACACCTGCACGGCAGCAGGCACCACCACTACCCCGCAGCCGCACCTCTCACACAGAGAGAGTTAGATGTGGGTGGGTTATATTGTTTCTGTACAGGATAAATACTGGCTCCTTTATTTTTACACTGCAATTTAGATTTCAGTTTGAACACACCACACCCAAATCTAACTCTCTCTGCACGTTATATCTGCCCCACCTGCAATGCACTTGGGCCCTCATTCCTAGTTGTTCGCTCGCTAGCTGCTTTTAGCAGCCATGCAAACGCTAAGCCGCCGCTCTCTGGGAGTGTATCTTAACAGAAGTGCGAACTAAAGGATCGCAGCACTGCTACTAAAAAAGATTGTGCAGTTTCTGAGCAGCTCGAGACTTACTAGCTTGTGATCACTTCAGACTGTTTAGTTCCTGTTTTGACGTCACGAACACGTCCTGCGTTCGGCCAGCCACGCCTGCATTTTCCCAGGCACGCCCGCGTATGTATCTGACACGCCTGCGTTTTTACACACACTCCCCGAAAACGGTCAGTTACCACCCAGAAACACCCACTTCCTGTCAATCACTCTGCGGCCAGCAGTGCGATTGAAAAGCGTCGCTAGACCTTGTGTGAAACTGCATCTGCTTTTGTGAAAGTACATAGCGCGTGCGCATTGAGCCGCATACACATGCGCAGAAGTGCCGCTTTTTTACCTACTCGCTGTGTTGCGAACGAAAACAGCTAGCGATCAACTCGGAATGACCACCCTGGTTTTGCCCAAATTATATCTTTTTTGTTTTGCTAACAACTCTGAATAACCCCCCCCCCTCCCCCCCCCCCCCCCCCCCCGTGCCATTCAGACTTTAATGTTTCTTAGTGATGGCAAATGACCTGACATAACCCATGCAGTCAGTTGTGTTATCCAAATGGATTGCTGTAAAACATATCCTGAGATATGTAAAGGTTACATGTTCCTTAAACCTAAAGTTTCTAAAAGTGGAAATCTGGAGTTTCAAGCCTTCTGGGATGCCGATTGGGGAACAGATCAAGATGACAGACATTGGTATACTGAATACTTGTTGGCTTTGGCAAACATAGCCGCTAGTTGGGGTAGGAGGAAACTGCTTCCTGTTGCCTTATCCACTACAGAGGCAGGGTACATGGCACTCATAGAAAAAAAACAAAGTGGCATGGTGGATGAAAGAGACTTGGGGGCATATGTAATAGAGTCAGAGTTTGCAGCAGGTGCGGGATGCCGGCCAATCTCTGAGGTTTTTATAAAGTTGCAATCATTTACAAAGTAAAACCATGCCTTGTAAATGATTGCTGCTTTAAAAAAATGTCTGAGATCGGCCGGCATCCCACACCTCCTGCAAACTCTGACCCTATTACATATGCCCCTTTGTGTGTGGGTTAGGTCCCCTTTATCCAAAATACATTGTCAGCTTTGCATGTGACAACAAAGAAGCAATTGATTTGCCTTCCAATACCAAATATCATGACCAGCACATTGCCATAAGATACCATTTTGTAAGAGACTTGGTAGATGATAAATTGATTAGTGTCCATCAGAGCCATAACTAGACTTTATGATGCACTGTGCCAGAGAGAGAATTGGTGACCCCCCCCCCTCCTCCCCCATTTTTCCAATAGGGACATAAGACGCATGCATCGTGGGGAAGCACACTCACTGTGCCTGGAGCCTGGTGAAAGGAGAACAGTAGCTCCAATTTGTTACCAATGGAATGATTTGGCAGAGGGTGGCTATTTTAATGTTAATGTTGAGGATTGTTCCCAGTAAAACAGATCACTCTTGAAAGGAGCACATGGGACGTGAGTCAGTGACCACACAGTGACCTGGCGGTGACCCCCCTCCTACCACTCTGTATGAGCGGATGGAAGCATAGTGATATAATGACTGCTGCTGCAGGGCAGGCTGCGGTGAAGACTGGGTCTGAAGATGGGCTGTACAGTGGAGCGGGTGAGTGGGAGCCCACACAGTTCTAGTTACGCCCCTTTTAATAATGATCTGTGTTACTGGGAACAATCCTCAACATTAATGTTACCATTATAATTGGCACCCTGAAACTACTGTTCACTGCCAAATCATTCCTTTGGTAACAAGTTGGAGCTCTGAATAGAGAGACTATATTATACCTTGTAGTCCCTTCTGTAAGAAACCCAATTATTTTGGGACTAACAATGGGGGTGATTCCGAGTTGTTCGCTCGCTAGCTGCTTTTAGCAGCATTGCACACGCTAAGCCGCCGCCCTCTGGGAGTGTATCTTAGCTTAGCAGAATTGCGAACGAAAGATTCGCTAATTTTCTCGTAACCATTACCCCGCAGCACCTCCAGACTTACTCTGCCATTGCGACCAGCTCAGTCCTTTTTGTTCCTGGTTTGACGTCACAAACACACCCAGCGTTCGCCCAGCCACTCCCCCGTTTTTCCAGACACTCCCGCGTTTTTCCTTGAAACGCCTGCGTTTTTCCGCACACTCCCAGAAAACGGCCAGTTTCCGCCCAGAAACACCCACTTCCTGTCAATCACACTACGATCAGCAGAACGATGAAAAAACTTTGTTACGCCATGAGTAAAATACCAAACTTTTGTGCTAATTTACTTGGCGCAGGCACGCTGCGTACATTGCGCATGCGCAGTTTGCAACTAATCGCTCCGTAGCGGAAAAAAATAACGAGCGAACAACTCGGAATGACCTCCAATGTTACAGTTACACACAAACATGTCCTTAACTACCATAACAGTTAAGTTCTTTCCTGGGCCATAAAGTGTTACATGCAATGGCCAGCTAAAATATTACCCTAATGTCTTACTAAGAAGACTGCTAATATCAATAAATCAGGCCTGCCTTCATCTCCACATGAAGATGGTTTGCAAGGTTCGGCGGTACTCAAGCAGTACTAAAACACCGTGAAAGACTGCTTGAGTGCCGCCGAACCTTGCAAACTATATATATATATATATATATATATATCTGAAACGTTGACAAGCACACTGCGTGTCAGCCTACTTTTTCATCCGCCTGGAGTGCCGACAGTTTGTTTCTTCTGTCTGTATATATACACACAGTTTGTTTCTTCTGTGTGTATATATGTATATATATACAGGTTGATTATCCCTTATCCAAAATTCAAAATCCCACATTTTTGGTTCCCCTACTGAGATAATGACGCATATATATGTATATTGTATTATGTAGCTTTATAATATATCTATATATACACATAATATATAATATATATGTCATTATCTCAGTAGGGGACCCAAAAATGTGGGATTTTGAATTTTGGCTAAGGGATACTCAACCTGTGTATATAAATATATATATATATATATATATATATATATTAGACCGGGCAGCACTCCTCCTTTTAGTCCATAAATCCATAATAAGCTATTAGGAATTAAAATTCACTTTTTTCAAAACTGAAGGAGTGCTGTCTGGTCTATTATATATAGAGATGAGCGGGTTCGGTTCCTCGGGATCCGAACCCCCCCGAACTTCACCTATTTTACATGGTTCCGAGGCAGCCTCGGATCTACTCGCCTTGCTCGGTTAACCAGAACGCGCCCGAACGTCATCATCCCGCTGTCGGATTCTCGCAAGATTCATATTCTATATAAGGAGCCGCGTGTCGCCGCCATTTTCACTCATGCTTTGGAGATTGAACAGAGAGGACGTGGCTGCGTTCTCTCCCTGAAAAGCTCCATAATCTGTGCTCAGTGTGCTGAAAATATCTGTGCTCAGTGTGCTGCAAATAATCTGTGCTCAGTGTGCTAAAAATATCTACGTTCTCTGCCTGAAAACGCTCCATATCTGTGCTCAGTGTGCTGCAAATATCTGATCAGTGTGCTGCATTGTGGGGACTGGGGACCACCAGTATATAATATATATACTTTTCTATAGCTTCTATACTGCTTGTCAGGACACATGGTCACAGTTACACTGCTCTGTACTGATATATACAGTAATATATATACTTTTCTATAGCTTCTATACTGCTTGTCAGGACACACATGTGTCACAGTTACACCACTCTGTACTACTACTGATATACAGTAATATATGTACTTTTCTATAGGTTCTATACTGCTTGTCAGGACACGTGTCACAGTTACACCGCTCTGTACTGATATATACAATAATTTTAAATCATTTTCTATAGCTTCTATACTGCTTGTCAGGACACACATGTATCACAGTTACACCGCTCTGTACTACTACTGATATACAGTAATATATATACTTTTCTATAGCTTCTATACTGCTTGTCAGGACACATGTGTCACGGTTACACCGCTCTGTACTGATATATTCAATAATTTTAAATCATTTTCTATAGCTTCTATACTGCTTGTCAGGACACACGTGTCACAGTTACACTGCTCTGTACTACTACTGATATACAGTAATATATATACTTTTCTATAGCCTCTACACTGCTTGTCAGGACACATGGTCACAGTTACACCGCTCTGTACTGATATATACAGTAATATATATACTTTTCTATAGCTTCTATACTGCTTGTCAGGACACACGTGTCACAGTTACACCACTCTGTACTACTACTGATATACAGTAATATATATACTTTTCTATAGCTTCTATACTGCTAGTCAGGACACACATGTGTCACAGTTACACCGCTCTGTACTGATATATACAATAATTTTAAATCATTTTCTATAGCTTCTATACTGCTTGTCAGGACACACATGTATCACAGTTACACCGCTCTGTACTACTACTGATATACAGTAATATATATATACTTTTCTATAGCTTCTATACTGCTTGTCAGGACACACATGTATCACAGTTACACCGCTCTGTACTACTACTGATATACAGTAATATATATATACTTTTCTATAGCTTCTATACTGCTTGTCAGGACACATGTGTCACAGGTACACTGCTTTGTACTGATATATATACAATAATATATATACTTTTCTATAGCTTCTATACTGCTTGTCAGGACACACATGTGTCACTGTTACACCGCTCTGTACTACTACTGATATACAGTAATATATATATACTTTTCTATAGCTTCTATACTGCTTGTCAGGACACATGTGTCACAGTTACACCGCTCTGTACTAATATATACAATAATATATATACTTTTCTATAGCTTCTATACTGCTTGTCAGGACACATGTGTCACAGTTACACTGCTCTGTACTGATATATATACAATAATATATATACTTTTCTATAGCTTCTATACTGCTTGTCAGGACACATGTGTCACAGTTACACCGCTCTGTACTGATATATACAGTAATATATATACTTTTCTATAGCTTCTATACTGCTTGTCAGGACACATGTGTCACAGTTACACCGCTCTGTACTGATATATACAGTAATATATATACTTTTCTATAGCTTCTATACTGCTTGTCAGGACACATGTGTCACAGTTACACTGCTCTGTACTGATATACAGTAATATTATATATACTTTTCTATAGCTTCTATACTGCTTGTCAGGACACATGGGTCACAGTTACACCGCTCTGTCTGTACTGATATATACAATAATATATATACTTATTTTCTATAGCTTCTATACTGCTTGTCAGGACACACGTGTCACTGTTACACCGCTCTGTACTACTACTGATATACAGTAATATATATATACTTTTCTATAGCTTCTATACTGCTTGTCAGGACACATGTGTCACAGTTACACTGCTCTGTACTGATATATATACAATAATATATATACTTTTCTATAGCTTCTATACTGCTTGTCAGGACACAGGTGTCACAGTTACACAGCTCTGTACTGATATACAGTAATATATATACTTTTCTATAGCTTCTATACTGCTTGTCAGGACACAGGTGTCACAGTTACACTGCTCTGTACCGGTATATACAATAATTTTAAATCATTTTCTATAGCTTCTATACTGCTTGTCAGGACACACATGTGTCACAGTTACACCGCTCTGTACTACTACTGATATACAGTAATATATGTACTTTTCTATAGCTTCTATACTGCTTGTCAGGACACATGTGTCACAGTTACACCGCTCTGTATTGATATATACAATAATTTTAAATCATTTTCTATAGCTTCTATACTGCTTGTCAGGACACACATGTGTCACAGTTACACCGCTCTGTACTACTACTGATATACAGTAATATATATACTTTTCTATAGCTTCTATACTGCTTGTCAGGACACATGTGTCACAGTTACACTGCTCTGTACTGATATATATACAATAATATATATACTTTTCTATAGCTTCTAGTATTACAGTGCAGCATTTTGGTGACCAACAGTATACATATATAGTACAGTACATTAGGCCATTGCTATTGATATATTACTGGCATATAATTCCACACATTAAAAAATGGAGAACAAAAATGTGGAGGGTAAAATAGGGAAAGATCAAGATCCACTTCCACCTCATGCTGAAGCTGCTGCCACTAGTCATGGCCGAGACAATGAAATGCCATCAACATCGTCTGCCAAGGCCAATGCCCAATGTCATAGTAGAGAACATGTAAAATCCAAAAAACAAAAGTTCAGTAAAATGACCAAAAAATCAAAATTAAAAGCGTCTGATGAGAAGCGTAAACTTGCCAATATGCCATTTACGACACGGAGTGGCAAGGAACGGCTGAGGCCCTGTGCTATGTTCATGGCTAGTGGTTCAGCTTCACATGAGGATGGAAGCACTCATCCTCCCGCTAGAAAAATGAAAAGACTTAAGCTGGCAAAAGCACAGCAAAGATCTGTACGTTCTTCTAAATCACAAATCCCCAAGGAGAGTCCAATTGTGTCGGTTGTGATGCCTGACCTTCCCAACACTGGACGGGAAGAGGTGGCGCCTTCCACCATTTGCACTCTCACTGCAAGTGCTGGAAGGAGCACCCGCAGTCCAGTTCCTCATAGTCAAATTGAAGATGTCACTGTTGAAGTACACCAGGATGAGGATATGGGTGTTGCTTGCGCTGAGGAGGAAATTGACAAGGAGGAGTCTGATGGTGAGGTGGTTTGTTTAAATCAGGCACCCGGGGAGACACCTGTTGTCCGTGGGATGAATATGGCCATTGACATGCCTGGTCAAATTACAAAAAAAATCACCTCTTCGGTGTGGAATTATTTCAACAGAAATGCAGACAACAGGTGTCAAGCCGTGTGTTGCCTTTGTCAAGCTGTAATAAGTCGGGGTAAGGACATTAACCACCTAGGAACATCCTCCCTTATATGTCACCTGGAGCGCATTCATCAGAAGTCATTGACAAGTTCAAAAACTTTGGGTGACAGCGGAAGCAGTCCACTGACAACTAAATCCCTTCCTCTTATACACAAGCTCCTGCAAACCACACCACCAACTCCCTTAGTGTCAATTTCCTCCTTAGGAACGCCAATAGTCCTGCAGGCCATGTCACTGGCAAGTCTGACGAGTCATCTCCTAACTGGGATTCCTCCGATGGATCCTTGAGTGTAACGCCTACTGCTGCTGGCGCTGCTGTTGTTGCTGCTGGGAGTCGATCGTCATCCCAGAGGGGAAGTCGGAAGACCACTTGTACTACTTCCAGTAAGCAATTGACTGTCCAACAGTCCTTTGCGAGGAAGATGAAATATCACAGCAGTCATACTGTTGCAAAGCGGATAACTGAGGCCTTGACAGCTATGTTGGTGTTAGACGTGCGTCCGGTATCCACCATTAATTCAGTGGGACTTAGAGATCTGTTTGAGGCAGTGTGTCCCCGGTACCAAATCCCATCTAGGTTCCACTTCACTAGGCAGGCAATACCGAGAACGTACAGAGACGTCAGAAAAAGTGTCCTAAAAAATGCAGTTGTACCCACTGTCCACTTAACCACGGACATGTGGACAAGTGGAGTAGGGCAGACTCAGGACTATATGACTGTGACAGCCCACTGGGTAGATGTATTGCCTCCCGCAGCAAGAACAGCAGCGGCGGTACCTGTAGCAGCATCTCGCAAACGCCAACTCGTTCCTAGCCAGGCTACGCTTTGTATCACCGCTTTCCATAAGAGGCACACAGCTGACAACCTCTTACAGAAACTGAGGAACATCATCGCAGAATGGCTTACCCCAATTGGACTCTCCTGGGGATTTGTGACATCGGACAACGCCACCAATATTGTGCGTGCATTACATGTGGGCAAATTCCAGCACGTCCCATGTTTTGCACATACATTGAATTTGGTGGTGCAGAATTTTTTTTAAAAACGACAGGGGCGTGCAAGAGATGCTGTCGGTGGCCCGAAGAATTGCGGGCCACTTTCGGCATTCAGCCACCGTGTGCCAAAGACTGGAGCACCAGCAAACACTCCTGAACCTGCCCTGCCATCATCTGAAGCAAGAGGTGGTAACGAGGTGGAATTCAACCCTCTATATGCTTCAGAGGATGGAGGAGCAGCAAAAGGCCATTCAGGCCTACACATCTGCCTACGATATAGGCAAAGGAGGGGAAATGCACCTGACTCAAGCGCAGTGGAGAATGATTTCAACGTTGTGCAAGGTTCTGCGACCCTTTGAACTTGCCACACGTGAAGTCAGTTCAGACACTGCCAGCCTGAGTCAGGTCATTCCCCTCATCAGGCTTTTGCAGATGCAGCTGGAGAGATTGAAGGAGGAGCCAAAATGGAGCGATTCCGCTAGGCATGTGGGACTTGTGGATGGAGCCCTTCATTCGCTTAACCAGGATTCACGGGAGGTCAATCCGTTGAAATCAGAGCACTACATTTTGGCAACCGTGCTCGATCCTAGGTTTAAAGCCTACGTTGTATCTCTCTTTCTGGCAGACACAAGTCTGCACATGTTCAAAGACCTGCTGGTGAGACACTTATCAAGTCAAGTGGAACGTGACCCGCCAACAGCTCCTCCTTCATTTTCTCCCGCCACTGGAGCTGCCAGGAAAAGGATCAGATTTCCAAAATCACCCGCTGGCGGTGATGCAAGGCAGTCAGGAGCGGAAACTGACATCTGGTCCGGACTGAAGGACCTGCCAACGATTATTGACATGTCGTCTACTGTCACTGCATATGATTCTGTCACCATTAAAATAATGGTGGAGGATTATATGAGTGACCGCATCCAAGTAGGCACGTCAGTATGTATACTGGCAGGAAAAAGAGGCAATTTGGAGACCCTTGCACAAACTGGCTTTATTTTACCTAAGTTGCCCCCCCTCCAGTGTGTACTCCGAAAGAGTGTTTAGTGCAGCCGGTCACCTTGTCAGCAATCGGCATACGAGGTTACTTCCAGAAAATGTGGAGAAGATGATGTTCATCAAAATGAATTATAATCAATTCCTCCGTGGAGACATTCACCAGCAATTGCCTCCAAAAAGTACACAGGGACCTGAGATGGTAGATTCCAGTGGGGACGAATTAATACTCTGTGAGGAGGGGGTTGTACACAGTGAAAGGGGTGATGAATCGGAAGATGAGGAGGAGGTGGACATCTTGCCTCTGTAGAGCCAGTTTGTGCAAGGAGAGATTGATTGCTTCTTTATTGGTAGGGGCCCAAACCAACCAGTCATTTCAGCCACAGTCGTGTGGCAGACCCTGTGGCTGAAATGATGGGTTTATTAAAGTGTGCATGTCCTGTTTATACAACATAAGGGTGGGTGGGAGGGCCCAAGGACAATTCCATCTTGCACCTCTTTTTTTTTTTATTTATCTCTGCATCATGTGATGTTTGGGGCTAATTTTTTTAAGTGCCATCCTGTCTGACACTGCAGTGCCACTCCTAGATGGGCCAGGTGTTTGTGCCGCCCTCTTGGGTCGCTTTGCTTAGTCATCCAGCGACCTCGGTGCAAATTTTAGGAATAAAAATAGTATTGTGAGGTGTGAGGTGTTCAGAATAGACTGGAAATGAGTGGAAATTGTGGTTATTGAGGTTAATAATGCTACCCCCAAATTATATGATTTAAGCTGTTTTTGAGGGGTTTTTGAAAAAAACACACCTGAATCCGACAAATATTTTTAAGGGAGGTTTTGCCAAAACGCGTCCGAATCCAAAACACGGCCGCGGAACCGAATCCAAAACCAAAACCCATAACCCACAAAATGTCAGGTACACATCTCTAATTATATATACAGTAGACATCCCCTACATGCAATATTGAGGAAGGCACCCTGGCTATAGTCTACTAAGCTGAACCGAGAGTACCACTCTACATGCAAGTATATATATATATATATATATATATATATATATATAATGTAGAATCCGGTTCACATTCACCTGCAGGATTCTGTTTTGAATAATCGAGAACTTTCATTCAATCAATGTGAAAGACTGCTATCCACTACTACTGATCTCCGAGCTCTTTGAGCAAATAAGGCAACATCTATATTTCCAAATTAGACCTAAAAGGTCATAGGTATCAGAGAAGGATGGCAATGGAAAACTGCATTTAACACCAAGATGGCCATTATGAATATTTGGTCATGCATTTCTGCCTTAGCAATACATCAGACATTGTAAATTGAATCTTTATAGACCCTTTTTAATAGTACTTAGATGATATCTTACTTTCTTCTAAAGACCTAATAAAAAAACAGAAGTATTTGTCTATGCATATTGCCTCTGTATCCTGTAATCTGACTGGTGAGTGTAAATCTGTATCATTGCACATCTTATGCATTTATTTAACTTTCACTTACACCCCTTTCACACAGAAAATGAATTTACCCGGTGAAGCAGTTCTACACAGTAATTTGCCGATAAACACGGGTCCTTTTCTGTGTGAAAGGGTCAACCCGGATTGAAACTCCCAGGACTTTGACCCAGGAATTTACCAGGGTCGGAGACCGGGAATTTTCGACCCGGGTTGACCCTTTAACACAGAAGAAGTACCCATGTTGATCCACAAATTACCGGGTAGAAATTATTGACCCGGTAAATTGCTTCTCTGTGTGAAAGTTGTGTCAAGCAGAGACTGGCAAAACGGTCCGGCACTGAAATGCCAGATAATTGCCGGGATTCTGTCTGCAAAGGGTATAATTCTGGGCCTTGCTGAATTAACTGTTAAACTGTCTGGAAATCAGCATTTTGCCTGTTCTATTAGTCTTGATTTTCTGCCTCAATTAGATTATCACAAATATGATTCTGTTTTTTATCTTAATTTATTAAATATATTCTCTGAATATTATTTCTTTTATTATTATTATTATTATTGTTATTATATTTGTGCCTGTTTACTTTGCACATTTTGCTTTATATTTCAATAAATATAGACCTAAGATGGGTGGCCAGTTATGATACTGGGACACTATTACCAATAATGTGTAGGGTAATGCCACCTGGGATCTATTGCCACTGGGGGTTGGGAGGTAATATTACAGGGGGAACATATGGACACATTTTTTCATTAGGATTTTTAAATACATTTAAAAAAAAATGGTTTTAACTTAATTAAATTTTAAAAAAAAGAATGCCAATTTTTGATGACCTTTTAATAAAAAATTAAAAAAATCAGTTAAGTGGTTAATGAAGAGACGCTCTGTGACTAATCACTGGAGAGTGCAGTGATCTTCTGTGCTAAGAATTGGGCATCACTCAGTATCATCCATTTACTGAGAAATTTCACCTGTTGTCAATCTAAGGGCAGTTACTGCAGACAGCACAGGTCACCATTTATAACAGGGATCAAACATAATCCAGGCACAGGGCTGTCCATAAAAGGGCTTCTTTGAGGTTGATGAAAATGTATTCACTTTCTGTTCCCAGTTAGATTCTCTTGAACAAGGGGCTGTGAGAACAGTCCTGTGAACAGTTCTTCCTGGAGAATTGCCAAATCAGGCAGCAGGCTTTTCACAGGACCTCTAGAGATGCACTGCTAACCCACAGCCAGCTTCAATTGCTGCTTGTGTTTCAGTGCCTTCCAGGGCTTTCTGCCTCCCACCCTAAGGCCACCTCAGCACTGTCTCAGGGTTGTACGCACAACAGCGGAGCTTGACTTTACCAAACTAGCTATCTGCTAGAGAAACCAAATACCATACAGAGTGTAGGGATGCATTATAAAGGACACAACTATCTTTTTCTATCTTTTATAAACTTTGTCGTCTTCTTCTGAAATACATACATCAGGCATTATGTACAGTATAGCAATTATATACAGATGATTCGCAAGAGCGCCAGCTATTTTATAAGCAGCTTAAGTGACAAAAAACAAGACCCTCCACTGGTCTCGAGATACAATAGGACATAAAAAAAATTTTTTTCACCAATAGCGCTCAAAAATAAATATACAGAGAAGACATTACATAAGAAGGAATGTGTTTTACATGAAATAAAAACACAAAGAAGTCTTTTTCTTTAAAATTCCTCCAAAGTCTCAATAATAAACTGATGTTCGACTCCTGGTGTCTTATCTTCAATATTCAAGCCAAATACAGAATGATCAGTAGAGGTAATTCCTTTCTCAATATCTCAAAGAAAGAAAAAGAATATAGTGCAATATAGCCAGGTAAATGACAAAACGATTTATTGCAATACACTGACGATGCAGGTCCCGGGATTGACGTCAGACATCCGCCCTCCAAACGCCTGGACACGCCTGCGTTGGACTCACCACTCCCCGAAAACGGTGAGTATCCGCCCCAGAACGCCTCCCCGCTGTCATTCTCCTTGCGATCGCGCTAGCGATCACTTTCTTTCTTCTGGTTATTGCCCGGCGACGGCTGTCGCTGGTCAATGACGCACGTGCACATTGCAGGCACCGTGCAGCTGCAGTCCCGACCCATTCGCACTGCTGCGACAACCAGCAGCGTGCGAACAGGTTGGAATGACCCCCTTAGTCTGTACTGTGTTTGCTGCCTCCTTTATACATGAATAGATAGCTTAGCATCTAATAAATGTCCCTCCCAAAATAGCCATTTTGGGTGGGACATTTTCAACAGTATTCCATGCATACAGCCAGACCACACGGAATACTGTCTGAATCAGACAGTGACCATGGCCACAGGCACCCCATGTGATTGCACGGCTCGCTCGGCCACAGACACGGCCCTGTGTACACATATGCATATATCGTTTATCGGCTGTCCAAATTATATATCTAGTGTGTGCCTGCGCTGTCCGGACCGCTCCCCCTGAATGGCGCATCGATGCCTACAAAATGCTGCGCTGCCGCTCCGTTTCCGTCCCCCACCGGAACTTGGACTGTAATCAGAGTTTAAGACCTCGCACATGTGCGCATGCACAGAAGTGCTGAAATCGGCAAATAGCAATATCAGCACTACTGCGGTCCATGCTGAATCGAGCCCTTCATCCATTACTGTTACTACACTATGTAGATAACAGTGTTATAAGGATTTATAAGGATTTACAGGCTTTAAGTGACGTTACCTATGATATTATAAGTACAGTATGGGCCTTATTCAGGTCTGTTAGCAAACCAAAAACTACACTAATGGGCAAAACCATGTTGCACTGTGGGGGGGTTCAGATATAACATGTGCAGAGAGAGTTAGATTTGGGTGGGGTGTGTTCAAACTGAAATCTAAATTGCAGTGTAAAAGGAAAGCAGACAGTATTTAGCACAGAAATAATATAACCCACGCAAATCTAAATCTCTCTGCACATGTTACATCTGCCCCACTTGCAGCGCAACAAGGTTTTGCTCATTAGTGTGCTTTTTTAGTTTCCATAACCCCTTATATACACAATAGACACTGCTAGAGTAGCAGTTTCAAAAAAAATTATGACTATAGGTAAGATAGCTTTCTGTGTAAAACTATTTTTTCCTCAGTTTAAGAACTTCAGGGGGACATGTACTAAGCAGTGATAAAAGTGGAGAAGTGAGCCAATGGAGAAGTTGCCCATGACACCCAATCAGCTGCTCTGTGTATGTTTATAGTATGCAAATTATAACTGTTACGTCAATGCTGATTGGTTGCCATGGGCAACTTCTCTACTGGCTCACTTCTCCACTTTTATCACTGCTTAGTAAGTGTCTCTCAAAGTGACTTAAATGCTAGAATCACTGTGACTGACTGACCAGTACATGGAGAACTAGAAATGAACAAGGGATGTATAAAAAAGAAATTCCTTAAATACTTTATCCTGAGTATGAAAAGTGCAAAGACTGGTATTCTACTGATGCCTTGTGGTTGTATTATGAATGCAATATTATAATTCCTATATGATTATTTGAAAATTTGTTTTTATCCATAAAATGGATTTTGTTTCCTTTCTTGGTCCCCCTTATTTATTTGGGCTGATTACTGTATAAGCTTGGATTTTTATTTTAAAGGATATTTATTAAATCATCTAAATAAGACAAGTGAAGACGTAGCCCATAGCAACCAATCAGATTTTAACCATCATTTATCGAGTACAGTCTACAAAATGATTGCTAGAACCTGACTGGTTGCCATGGGCTACAGCACCACTTGTCCTCTTTAGAAGATTTGATAAATCTTCCCATATGTGTCACTGGGGCAGATGTATTAAGCCTGGAGACGGCATAAGGAAGTGATAAACCAGTGATAAGTGCAAGGTGATAAACGCACAAGCAGATCAGCTCCTGTCAACTTACATATTGGAGCTGATTGGCTGGTGCGTGTATCACCTTGCACTTACCACTGGTTTATCACTTGCTTATGCCTTCTCCAGGATAATACATCTGCCCCTATAGTCCCATGATACTTACATATACGGTGCAGCTAAAGAAACAGATTCTTCAAGTTCAACTCTTCATAAACTGTAACCGTATAGATCCTCAGGAAGCAAAAAGCAAACCCTTGGTTCAACATTCCTATATATAAGTGGGAAAATAAAATCCTTTTAGAGAAACAAAATACATTTCCTCTATCAATAACCTTAGTAATGTGCTCTATTAATTATAGCTACAGATACCAGATATTTCAAGCAGAACATCCTATCCATTGTTACATTCTGTTAGGTAATATGCTATCAGCACCACATGTATCAAAGATTTCCACCTCTCTTACAATAACGTAATCTTTCCCAGGCTCATAGTGAAGCTTTCCATTTACAATAGATGAGTTGCTTGAAGTATATTTAAGCCATACTTGCCTACTCTCCCGGAATGGCGGGGAGGCTCCTGAAAATTGGGTGATCCCCCTGGACCCCTGGATGAGCAGGCAAGTCTCCCGATTTCTGAAGTCCAACCTGCCCGGCCGCCCACTTAGCGAGTAAAGTGGGCGGTCCGGGCAGTCGATGACGTGATTCTTGTTGAGTCGCGTCATCATAGCCACGCCCCCTGTAGTATAATACTGGTAATAGCGGCATTACACAGCGGGGGGCGTGGCTTACATGATGCGATACATCAGCCACACCCTTGTTCCTCCTCAGCCACGGCCTTGGTCTGCCTCTGGTCCGCCCCGCCCCCCTCTGCACGTCACTGCCCCGCCCCCTGCTGAGCCGACCTAGCTGCTCTCTTCCGGAGAGAGCAGCCATAAAGTCGGCAAGTGTGATTTAAGCAGTAGGTGATTCAACGCGCCCTACGTGCGCTCTTCACACCGTCGGAAGGGGCTATGCCCCCGTAACCCCTGAACATCCTTTGGCTGGGCAATATTTATATGATATGGGGCTAGATGCATCATCGCTTGGAGAGTGATAAAATGGAGAAAGAAAAAGTGCCAGCCAATCAGGGACTAACTGCCATGTCAAAGGCTGTATTTGAAAAATGTCAGTTAGGAGCTGATTGGCTGGTACTTTTTCACTGTCCATTTTATCACTTTCCAAGCGATGATGTATCTGGCCCATGGAGTATTACCTTAAAGCCTAATGTTGTTAGTGGTTACATATTGCACAATGAAAGGGCGTCCGATGTTGAAGGGGGTGTAGCCCCTTGCGAGGGCGTGAACAGTGGCTGCAGTGCATGCTGTACAGAATGTAGTGGGTGCAGGGATGACCGCGTATGGGGGAGTGTGGGTGTAGATGCCCTGTGTGGAGGGGGGGTGAATGCGGGTAGGTGTGCAGATAGGAGAGGGGGTCTGGAGGTGCTGTGGGTGGGGGAGGGGCTGGGGACTGGGGGGCGGTGGATGGGGGAGGGGGTTCGGAGACGCTGCAGGTGGCAGAGCGGTGGAGGTGCTGGGGTGAGGCGGTGAGGGTGGGGTGAGGGGCGGGTGTGCCGCGGATGGTGTTGGGGGTCCAGTGGCGCGGTGAGTGGGTGAGGGGCGGGGGGTTCTGTGGGTGGGGGGAGGGGCAGGTGCAGGGGTGCAGCGGATGGGGTCCGGAGGAGTTGCAGGTAGTGGGGAGCGGTGGAGGTGCTAGGGGTGGGGCAGGTGCAGGGCTGTTGCGGATGTGGAAGGGGTACCGGAGGCGATGTGGGTGAGGAAGGGGCGGGTGTGCGGTGGGAGGTGTTGGGGGTCCAGTGGCGTGGTGGGTGGGTGAGGGGCGGGGGTTATGTGGGTGGAGGAGGGGCAGGTGTGGGGGTGTGGCAGATGGGGTCTGGAGTTGCTGCAGGTGGTGTAGCAGCGGGTGCAGGGGTGCTGTGGGTGGGATGGAGGTAGGTATCTACTATATATTAGGCCAGATCTGTGACTTTGTGACTCATTTGCTAATGCTGGGCGGAGTCTCTCAGGCGGACACTGATGGTCACTGCGCTGGCGGGCACGTAGTTGATGCCCCAGGCCATGTAGAGCAGGGAGAGGATGTTACTCATGCCGCTCAGGATCATGCAGGGGGACAGGAGCAGTGTGGTTTGCGTGGTACAGACCATCCTCAGCTCCCTTTATATAGCGGGGACCGGGTGGAGAGTCCGTGGAGCGAGAGGAGCTCAGTGTCAGGGAACGGTGCGCACGGGTACCTTACCGGACTCTCCGTTGTCTCTCAGCGCAGTGAATGGCAGCGTCCGCCTAAAAGAGCGGCGACCCAGCGGGGGCCAATGATTGCGCTGCTAGCAGCACTGGCGGCCAATCACAGGGATGTCTTCCACCATGAGTCCAATGGCTGGCGGCGGGGGGCATTGCTTGTACTGAGCCTTAACCTGCTGCCGCTGCTGCTCTCTCCACACATTCACAGCTCTCCTCCTATGACCGCGGCGCTACTATTTCAAATCTGCTGCGGGCCGCTCCTGATCGGCTGCCGGTCCACAGCAGATTTGAAATAGTAGCACCGCGGTCATAGGAGCCGCAGTGCCGCACCAAAGGCCGCTGACCACAGCCTCCTCATCCGTTGCACCGCTGCTGCACTCTGCCACCTCCTCCACCCTCAGTCCTTCTCTGCACCTCCGCCAACTCCCACAGCCTCCTCCTCTGCACCATCTCCGAGGCCCACAGTCTCATCCATCGCACCGCAGACCACAGCCTCATCCATCGCACCGCAGACCACAGTATCCTCAGCACCGCCATTGCTAAATACAGTAGGTAATCTTACCCTGCTGCCTTTCTCTCTCCCTAGTCCCTACTGTATGCCCTTGCTGTCCCTCTATGTTACTCTCCCTGTCCCTATGTCCCTTCTGTCACTTTTCCTGTCCCTCTCCCTGTCCCTATGTCCCTGCTGTCATTTTCCCTGTCCCTCTGTCACTCTCCCTGTCCCTATGTCCCTGCTGTCACTTTCCCTGTCCTTCTGTCACTCCCTGTCCCTATGTCCATGCTGTTACTCTCCCTGTCTCATATAATGTTGCATAATGTGAATTTCGGCTCATTCTGTGTGCTATAATGTGAAGTTTGGCTCATTCTGTGTGCTACAATGTGAATTTCGGCTCAATTCTGTGTGCTATAATGTGAATTTTGGTTCATACCATGCGCTATAATGTGAATTTCAGCTCATACTGTGTGGTATAATGTGAAAGGGGCACCAGTACTATATAGTATAAGGGGTCCTTCCATTGTGGTGCATAATGTGTATAAGGGGTATGTGGTGTGGTAAACTACACTGAAGGACACGTCCCATTTTGAGTGGCCACACCCCCTTTTCTGGAGCGTGCGCACCTTCGGAGTGCATAATTACAAATTTTACTTTTCCATACACCTACTTCAGAATTTCCACTTTGACCACTGCTTGGTACCCCATCTGCTTTACACTCATTTTGGGAGTCTGCTAAGTGAATTACCCTTGGTGACCAAAGTGAGGTGACCTGGTGTAGGAATACAGTACTTTATTTACATGAAGAACCAGACATGATGACAATGGATGATAATAAATTATAAACATTTCATAAAAATATCCTGTGTATAATATACCATACCTCCTAACCTTCCAGATTTGGGCAGGATAGTCTCGTTTTTTGGGCCATAGTGTCCCACAGTGGAGAAAAGATTAGGAGGTCATGCTCTCTAGTGGTGAATGGATGCTGTACGTACATGCGCGCGTGATGTAGTGTATTGCAGTGTGTGCCGTATTTTACATTCTCATGCAGAAGGTGTTGTTCCAAACCACATGGCACTAATCGTTGGGAGGTATATACACACCCCACATTTGGACAATGGGGGAGTTTTATCAAAACTTCTAAAAAGGACAAGTGGAGTTGTTGCCTAAAGCAATGTCTGGCACTTCAGCTGCTATGGATCTACACAATCCAGCAAGGACCGTGATAGTTTTAGCATACCCTAACAGCATAATGGTGGCAGGGCATGCTGAGATGTGTAGTTGCATATCAGCTGGAGTGCCACACATTGCCTACTCCTGACCTAGTATAGTTTATAAAATGAAAGGTAGAATGAAAGCTAGAATCTGATTGGCTGGTATGGACAACACTTTCATGTGTCCTCTTTTGAAGGGTTCATCATTCTCCCCTATATGTGTTATGTACACAGATGCAGAGATCATTATACTTGGACCAAGAGCTGAACAACATCCTCCAATATGGGCACATATATTTATACTGTATATGGTCAAATTTGATGAGACACAGCTGCTCGGTGCTTACGCTGAAATCATTTGTACTTGGATGACCACACGCAAAGGCCAATAATTAACATTTTCCAACCTTGTTTTATTAGTTTTGATACAATCATTAATGAACATTCTGGTGATTATGGGGCTAGACATGCTGCAACATCAGGCATTAACTCCATACAGTCTGCTATGTTCCAGCATGTGTAGCTAGTATAACCTTTAAGTTTCATTGCAGTATCTAATGCCATTTTTAGAAGAAGGAGTACTGGAGTGCAAACAGGGATTCGTCAGTAACACCCCTCCTCCACTGCCCCCCTCTATGTACAAGAGTAAACTCAGTTTAAGCATGCATACTTGTACTGCCAGTCTGAGTAAGCTCTCACTGCTACTTAGTACTTATCAGGAGTGGGGTATGATGCTATGAGACATGAAATGTGGATATGGTCATATGGTTGATCATGTCGACATTCATGAGCCCCCGATCCCCCTCCAGGACAACCCTAATCTTCCCCAGTAGCCTACACCTAACCCTGGCACCTGCAGCCTATCCCTAATGGTAACATTGATAAAATGTTGACATGCAACGTATCAACATTCTCAGAATGTTGACATGTGAATGGTGAGTAATGTCGACATAGCGACATTGTTTTGTTAATATGAATGTCATGAATGTTTACTATTGCAAACCTTTTGACTACATCCCCTTATTAGTGGCAAAAGCAGCAGTGTCAGGGTTTTTGGAGCAGCTGTCACACAACTGAAGTAATACTCCAGCACTTTGGTATCCACCACCAGAGCTGGATTAAAGGGGTGGCCAAGGGGATAAGTACCCCAGGCCCTCCAGTTTTAGGGGCCCCCGGATGGAGCAGCTATGCCACAGCTCTGAAGCTGTTGTCTTCCCTCTCCAGTCTCCGCTGCTGCTGGTAGGAGAATCAGTGAGTCCCCACGCTGCCTGAGAGGAGTGAGAGAGAAATACCGCTGAGAGGGGGTGGAGCGGGTACTAAAGTCACACTGGATTTGCCGCTGGCTAAGGCACCAAATCTAAGGATAAATGTTGTTCCTTGAAATTTGCTTAAGGGGGCGTGTCCACAGCTCCCACAATTTGGACACCCCCCCAAACCCATATAGGGAGGGGGGTTTGGGGATTCGCATCGGGCACAGCAATGTGCGCTAGTTGCTGGTAAAGGGGGGGAGGGCCCCCATGTCTTAAGTGCCCCCCTGGAGGCATAATCCGGCTCTGTCCACCACTGCAACTAACAGGAAGTTGGATACGTAATTAATGGGGAGGGGGTATGGTGGTTGTCATCATGATTTGATAATGAATAGGTCACTTAATAACAAAATAGGAACATTAATGAGGTGAAAGGGGTGTAACATTTTTTTACTAGCACAATAGCAAAACTAGTGCGGTGACCCATCTCAACTCCTTTGGCTTATAAAAAGTCCAGCACATGGAAAGTGTATATTATTTGGGATTTCCGTTGAGGAAACATTACAGTCCCTTCTCATTACTGGGCTTTATATGTATCATGTGCATCATACTAAAATAAACCAATGCTGTCTTATAGACTCATTGTTCAGACTTTTGTTTATCTATCTATCTATAATTTATATTTGTGTATCAGACCGAATATTTCATGTTGTGTTTAATCATTTCCTATAGAATAATTTTCTATGGTTTCAGAATTTTGCCCCAACCTTGAGTCCTCATTGTGCTTACACCAAAGTTGTTACAAGCAAGTCAGACTGGGTTTGTTTTGCAAAGTGATAAGTGCGAAGCATGTCAGATTCTAAAACGTCTGTAAACCCATTTACACAAAGGAGATGGAACTCTGATAACATAATGGGATTTTATTAACATTAACCAGCTTTAGATAAACCTCAATCTTAACCCAGAAAATTCTCAGTTCCGTGTTCTGTCCCCAGTGTATTACAGAAATCCAGCAAAATGATAACAGTTATTGTTGGCTTTTTCATTTAGCTTTTACTTATCATAAACTATTTAAACTTTTAAGACACTGAACATATTCCCACAAGCCCAATACATTTCCACTTTAATTCAATCTGTCAAGTACCCCCTAGTGCCTTGTGCCTAAAACAAACCTGCTCTCATTCCAAGCGAAATCTCCTGCTCATTTCCTCTTGGGATGTATTAATCAGTTCAAATCCAGTTTTAATAAAACTTCTTGTTCTCTCAATTTCAAATGTATTTTGTCATTCTTACCCCCAACAGTCTTTCAACTTTCAACAGTAGTCAGGATCTCTACTATAAGGCAACGTTCCCTGTTTTCCTACAATTTTTTTTTTATGCACTTTAATGCTACTATTTTATTGATAACTATAAATCTGATGTATCACATTTTAATTTCCTTAATCAGAAAGCAGAAAAGAAGGAAATAAAATAAAACATACATTTTTAAGTGTAACTTTTATTTTTGGCATGAACCAATATGACTATTAATAACAACAAAGATAATAAAAACACAACTATGGGTAATTAGTTTGTCCCAGATACAGCATTCATGACTTGTGTAAAGAATTTGCCTAAATATGATAAATATAATCATTACAGTAATTTTTACATTTCAATGCAATTTTTTTTTATTGTTCAATGCATGGGACTGGGTAAATTCCATCATTAACCAATCACATTTAGTTAACACCATTTGGCATGTTGACCCGACTTAAGTATACTTAGGCAAGGTACCACTTTGTATATCAGAATCAGAATCAGCTTTATTGGCCAGGTGTACTCACGTACACTAGGAATTCTTTGTGGTACAATGCATCGCCAAGCAGCAACATAAAGGGGGAATACATAGCATACGAAGGGGGAAGAACATAGCATACATTACACACATTACACGTATGAGTTGATACTGCACATTGCAACTGTACAATAGACTCAACATATTAGACATATTATACACGTAGGACTAAACACAAAGGCTGCTTGGCAGAGCAGCACCGAGGCAGCCATCCGCGGCGCCAACTAGAACTCAAACAATGTGATAGTACCTTGCTTATTTTTATGAAGTATATGTATTCCTTGAAAAAAAAGGGTGTATATGCAGAAAAATAAACTAAATATATATATTATATAAGTTCATAAAAACAAAAGAAATAGGAATACAATATGGTTCTCAAGGTAGTGGCAGTGTTCTGAAAACTGAAGTTGAAAAAATATCTACAGACCAAAGAGGATAAGAAAAGCATGTAAAACTAGCATATAACACACTAAACACACATTAAATGTTTAAAAGAGCAATCAGAAGACAAAAAATGCATTTGTTTAAAAGGATGACAATGTTTCTTTATATTAGTGAAATACAAATAAACAGAGGAATAGCTAAAAAACTGCAGGGGTGAATGGGTTGAAATAAGCAGAGATATTATTGCTCTGTATCAGGGGTGTTGGAACAGGGGGCGCAAGTGAACAGCTTGCCCTCCCCAAATATGACAGAGGTGCAGGTGCGGGGAGCGCTTACCTCCAGATCCCCGAAGGCGGCATCTCCTTTGAAAACAGTCTGCTACCGCAGGGTGCTGTGTCCTCCTACTATCTTCAGTTATGTCCTAGCTGGCTGTCTCTTCTTCACTTTTGCATTAATTAGCCAATAATAACATAATTTTTGGGGTGAAAAAATGCAAAGTGTTGGGAATTGGGGTACAAGGTATGGGACAGGCAGTGTCGGACTGGGGCCTGAAGGGCCCACCGGGGAAATGCTGAGGAAGGGGCCCATTCTTAGAGCTTTGGCTAAACATTAGTACATGGTCTAGGCCCCTAAATAAATAATATATATAGTAAATATTGCTAGTGCATGCATGATAATGTACCGGATTAATAACAGCAATGCACTGTAGAAAATACACCATAGTCCTGTGCAGTATAATGTAACAACCAATCTTTACGAAAAATAAATGTTATCAGTGTGTACTAACTAGATCGTTAGTGATCCGGGCTTCTGCGGGTGGTTAACGACATCTCCAGTCGGCTGTACATGCAGCTCAATATGGGGATTGAGTACCAGAGTAGCAGAGTTTCGCTGAGACATGCTGACAATATTTAATTATAAACTGCACTGTCAAGGGAATTTATTTTTAATTGCTACTTAAAGCAGCCGTTTTACAAAAAAATCCTTATCAGTCATTAAATTTTTATAAAGAGAAGTTTTCAATCTAAAATATGAAATAAAGCCCAACCTTCATTCCCCCCAAAAATGAAAAATAAAAATGAATATAAAAGACACATACACAGGGGTAGACTAGATGGGCCGAAAACATTATTTCAGCCCCCAAATTCTTTGCTTCTAGTCAGAATTTTAAACGTGCAGAAATTCAAAGTTCCTTGATAAATAAAATGTAATACATGCCATATTTATATTTATATACAGTACATATAGGACATTTATAATGGCCAACCACAGTGAGCAGCTGGAGTGCTCTTTATTACAAGCATGTGAATGATTTAATGACTTTTGAGGGAAAATGTGATTTTGGATGGCATATTAATAGGGGAAGTCACTAAGACGGCATTAATAAGTGAGGTAATAGTAACATGAGTTAATTCTGCCACATGGGTATGGATTGGCAAGAACTATGTGATAATGAAAGCAAGTACTGTACACCCCTAATTCAGTGCAGGGGATATCCTCCGAGCTATTGGAGCTCAGTACCTAAAAATGAGGACATTGTATAGTATAATATGTACAGTACAGGACAAACTTGGATTTCACTAAGTGAAAATAACATACAAAGTTCCTGGTTTGAGTTAGCATTTATGAGAGGATGAGGTTCCAGAATTTTTTGGCACTCTGGGAAATGCTGAGGATGTTTACACAGATATATGGATGTCATAATAACTATTTACATGTATAAAAGAAGCAGTGATTTCAGCCACTTGTACTTGGTTCACTGGATCACCAAGCTGGCCAAAACCACCAATAACAGGGGTGTAGTTTAATGTTAGCTTTCATCTGCACCTGTCAGCCATGGCGAACATGCAGCTCAGCATTAATATATAATAAAATGTTACATAAATGTAGCTGCCAACTGAAAGCATTTCCATTTGTCATCATATAAGGTAATATTATATTAAAGTGCTGCTTAATAAAAAAAAATGTAAAAAAAAAGTTTTATATAATTTAGCAAAGCGGATAATTTAAACTAGCATTTTACGTGTATTTGTAAATACTGTATAGGCTATTTTACAGGCCTGGATCTAGACCTTGTGGCGCCCAGGATGAATGTTTCCTTTGGCGCTCCCCCCAACTCAAACACATACTACATGAAGCTTTGTCCCAGGTCATCCTAAGCTCCGCCATGATACCATGAGGACTAGCACAGACCATGTTCTAGTCCTGCCAATCTGCAATGTAGGGCTAACATCCGCCTCATTAATGCCTTCCCACCTACTCCCATCCGTTTAAACCCCCTCATGCTGCCCGGCCCCATTGAGCTAGGAAGCCCCTTATACACATTGCACCAGGTAGAGCCTCTTATACACATCGCGCCAGGTAGAGTTTCTTATACACATTGCGCCAGGTAGCACATTATGCACATTGCACCAGGTAAAGTCTCTTATACACATTACGCTAGGAAGCCCCTTTTCCTCATTGCAACAGGTAGCCCCTGATACCCACTGCACCAGGTATCCTCTTATACCCATTGCACCAGGTAGCCCATTATACACATTGCACCAGGAAGAGTCTCTCTCTCACACACACACTCTCTCTCTCCCTCTCTCTCTCTCTCTCTCTCTCTCTATATATATATATATATATATATATAGAGAGAGAGAGAGAGAAAGAGAGAGTGAGTGTGTGTTTATGTGCCATCCACTCTGCTGCCTGTGTTCACCGGTGGCCGCTGCTGTAGATTCCCTGCACTCCTGTTCTCTTGCATGCTAGGTGGAAGTGAGTAGCGGGGGGAGGTGGGTTAACTGCGGGCAGTAGGGGTGCGGGAAGTACAGTCAATGCAGTGCACACAGTGGGCAGGTGCACTTAATTTGGATAGTGCTGGTGGGGTGACTGCAGCCGCGCACCCAGGCTGAAGCACCTCGGGCGCCCGCCCTGCTAGACTGCGCCTAAAACTGGTACTATTCATTTAGTATGTGCTGCAAGAGCTATTTATTATAAGTAATGGTAAGTTAGTTTCATGGCCAGTAAAGATCATGAAAATGGACACATATAGTGTACAAATTGGGGACAAAAGCAGGATTTCTAGGATTTTTATGGGGTGTTCTAAATGTTTGATTTTAGAACAAGTATAACTCGAAAGGGGCATAATTAGCACATAAATTATAATCTGGCTAATACAAAGTGAAATGTATGTAATACTAAAGACATACTGTCTATACGGAGTGACCATCACAAAGACAATATCCTTGCCTCAAAATGCACAGGTGAACACCCTTTTCCACAAAGCTTGTTTTATCTGCCACTGGGAAGCCAATGCAATCTCCCCATACCGTGGTTCAACTGATCGGTGTTCGGATATGTGATTAGACTCCTGCCTACTGTAGGCTCTGGCCACCACATCCTCATTGAGTGGCAAGCATGGCTGTGCTACCAGTCCCAACACCTTACATCGGTCAGAGGCAGCTACCCAGCTCAACAATAACTGATACAGAGGAACTTCATTCCCTGCAGTACACTCCCTGGCCTGCAGTTCCTGCTTACTCTTGGACTGCCATACAATCCCCTGCTGCTGTCTTCAAAGCGAGTTCAATCCGGCACAGAGGGGTCTTATTAGCTAGCAAACCTGCACTTAATTCATGAAGAAATTAATGATTCTACATGATTGTCCAAGTTATGTGGGAATGGGGGTTAACAAGAAGATAACACAATTATCTAAGTGTTAATGCAGATACCAAGTCATTTCTGTCCACAGCACTGCTATTCAGCTAGCAGAAACAGTTATTGCAGGCACGTGCACCTTGTGTATTATAAATGGAGGCTAGATGGATCGCCTGACTAGGAGTAATTCATCCCAAAAGATTAAATTAAAATATCCCTCTTTCATGCTTTATAAAATAGTTTCATGCTCTGTTATGGGGGGAGATGTACTAAGCCTGAAAAGTGATAAATATCACTGTGATAAAGTACCAGCCAATCGGCTCCTAACTGCCATGTCACAGGCTGTGTTTGAAAAATGACAGTTAGGAGCCGATTGGCTGGTACTTTATCACAGTGATATTTATCACTTTTCAAGCTTAGTACATCTGCCCCTCTGTGTGATATCCTATCGGGACCCTATGGGCACCTCTTTTTTATCTGTACAAGTGGCGATGTATGTCCCTGTTTAGGTAATTCCTATCTTGTGTAAGAAGTTACATAGTTTCATAAGTTGGAACAGCTTGTATATTAGTAGCAAATGTTTGGCTCCTTCACTATTCGGTATCAATTGTGATCTTGTGGGATACGTTTGCTAAATGGCTCTTAATGATATATAATATTGCAGTGCTTAATGGTGGGTTGCTATGGTGCTGGTAAACACATAGGTAGGATGACGTCACATCCATATACATCATTTATTACATTTCAAGATGTTGACATACCCAGGATTCAAACCGATTGCCTGTGGCATTGCAGTTAGGAAATCTATTCATTGAGCTATCTGCTCTTGCATAGAAAAGTAGATAATTCTAAGGTAGAGAATTCTAAGTATTTGAAGCTTACCTTGTACTTTGTGAAAAAATTATCAGCATTGCGGCTGAGCAGATCTATGTAGTGTGTAGCTGCAAGAGACTTGATATGTGGCTGCACACTACATAGATCTACTCAATTGCAATGGTGATTATGTTTTTATAAAGTACCAGTAGCTTCGTATAGTGTTCCTAGTTCTTATGCAGGATCAAATAGCTTAATGAGTAGGGTGTTTGATTAGAATTCAACAGGTTATAGGAACACATAATTAGAGGCACTGAGGCCACAGCGTTCCCTGAGAGCACCCTGGCCAACCAACATGAGATGGGCCTGCTGATACAGAGACCTAAGGCCGCAGCCTTGTGAGGAGTTGGCAATATCTGTGGTACAGTGGCACACATGACCTACCTCACAAACAGATTCTGGAGCACAATGCTTACTAGGCCTCCGCGATGTCCCCTGCCTGTGCCCGCTGTAGCATAGGATCCGACGCCAGGCCACGATAGCGTTGAGAACCAAGATGTAACCCACCCTAGCACATTATCAGGGAATACAGTGGTGTGGGCGCATGCTGAGGTAAGTAAGGAGACAGATAAAAATAATGAATTAAATTTAAGAGGAAAGTAAAAGAATGAGAGAAAAAAACAGAACGTGGGTGAAATGAAACACAGAAGACAGCACAGATAAGAAAAGGCAGATAGACAGGCAGACAGAAATAATTAATAGAAACTTAGAAAAGAAACAGAAACCAATGACAGGCATAATAAATACAGATAGTCACACAATATGCAAAAAATACTGAAATGTCTTCAACAGAAGAGACCTAATCAAGCCAAACCAATTTATTTTAAAATGCAAAGGACAGCCACCTCTCCAGCATTTGATAGTCACAAGGCCAGAACATTGGGAAAACTCTAAAGGCCAGTACTCACTGGCAGATGTGGGGAGAGATGTGTGCTGAGTGTGCGGGGGGAGCGGGCGCTCATTTCACCCAGCGTGTGAAGTGAGCGACCCGCTAGATTGGCAGCGATAGCGATGCGCGGGACTGCGCATCGCTATCGCTGTGAGGGGTACACACGGAGAGATCACTGCTTAAAATCTAAGCAATCTAGTCAGATTGCTTAGATTTTAAGCAGCGATCGCTCCGTGAGTACCCCCCTTTAAACCTTAGCTATCAAAGGCATAATCTAGATGTACTGTAGGTACAGCCTTGGAGGTTTCATTCCTTTTGTGTCTATTTTACCCTTTCTCCCACTTTATCTTAAAGTTTAAGATAGGAACACACTATAGTATTATTGGGCCGATTTGCCAATAATCAGGTGATTGGCTTGTTTTTTGTGTAAGGCATGAGCGTTTTCGCTTTGGCCAATTCAGATAAAACAGACAAAAATGTCCAGGAAACTCTCAGTTTTTAAATTATCGGATTGGCCGGCCTTGACAGAAAATATCATCCAAAAGGTCGAGATGTCGTGCATTCTTGAAAATCTGGCCATATTTTCTATGGTTTATCCTAATTACCTCATCATCCTTATGGGCAGACATATGCAAATTCACTGTGATTCAGCAGAAAATTGTAAACTTTAAAAAAATATTCACTAAATGTGTAGGGCAGATATCGGGACCTTCCAGCGCCAGAAAAAAATCATCCCTTGGAAGGCTCAACTCAAACAATCGAATAGTGTGTACTTAGCTTTATTCTGTGTTTTTCCCAGCTACTCATCATCCACCGGTTGTAAATGATGTTAATTCATTAGACTGCGTAATTAATACGTTGTAAAATATATTACAAGCTTGATGGAATCATATTTAGTCAGAAGTTGGCTTGCCAGTTGGGATCATAGCATTACTCTCTTTGGCTTTAAGCTGCTTCATTTTTTTAACCACCTCACAACCAAGGTTTTAGGTTAAGGTTGAATAACATGGTGCTTTATTTATGGACTGCATTTGTTTGTGAAAAATCAGCTCATGTTCCTGAATATATCACAAATATTTCACTCAAAAAATATAGGTATACATTGTTTTATTAGAGGAAAACTCAGGTGTAAACAAGCTTAAAAGGTAAAAAATGTATATATAATATTGATTTAGGCCTGTCTTTAACCAGTTGCCTGGCATGGTCGCATCAGATGCGACCATATGTGCAAGTGCTTTATCTGACCTGGTCGCACAGGATCGGTCCCTCCGCTACTTCTGTCAGAGGGACCTCCGGAAAAAATTGTTAGTTAAGTGGTTAATATGGTGTCATCCTTACAATTTTTGGGGCAGTAATCACAATTAGGGATTAGATGTCAGTTTCACGCTGACCTTTCATAGCAAGATCAGGTATGTTAAATAGGAGACAAGTTGGATACAAGTGATCTTAAATGGATATTTACGCCCCCCCCCCATCCCCCTTCCAACACACACGCACTTCTACTTCAACCCACATCTCAGAGAGTTTACAGAACGTGAGCTTGGACGGTCATGTTCTATAAGTTACTTACATTTCTATTATGATTTTGACTAGTTTATAAACACTAATAATAAACTAGAATAAAGTAAAATGTTTTCCAATATGTCTGCAACAATAGCTTATATATAAAATAAATCTTTTCTCATCTACAGTTTAGCAAGGATGAGACCACATCTCCTTATAACATATTAACATCACTGTCTAATGAATTATATGAATGTTATTTTAGGAGACCTTGATGCCATGGAGGAATATTAACGTTATGCTACGTGAAGGCATAATTGTTTTTTACTACTACAGTACAAGCAGAAGAAGTATTATCGGATTGGGTACGTAATCCCAGCAGTCAGTAGACAGACAACGGAATCCCGACAGACAGAAATCCTGACGGATTCCGGTAAGTATTTTAACCCTCACCCACCCATCACGCAGTCTAACCTTAACCTCCCCCTCCTGCAGCCTAACCTTGCCTGTCCCCTCCCTCAGCCGAAACCAAACCATCCCCTCCGCAACCTAACACTTCCCCAGTGCTTAACCCCAACCACAGTACTTACCAGTGGGATCTGTCAGGATTCTGTCTGTAGGGATACCAACTGCCAGTATTTTGACCATATCCAGTATTATCTCTTCTCTGAAAATTGGCAGCGCTAATCTCTTACAGTCATCATTTAGATAATCTCTGACACAGGTTTATGTATGGAATTGTTTTTGTAAATCACTATTGCTATTACATTTGTACTGTTCTCAAATATACCCTTCAGTATATGTTGTATCATTTTTAGTGAGTTTAAAGATGATCCTGTTTTAAGGATGTTCATTTTAAAATTCATTTTTAAAACTTTTATATAAAATATTGCAACATTCTCAGTAAATGTAGTACTTTGCTTGTCTTTATGCTAAATATACCCATAACCATCCATTATCCCATACATACAGTATTTGTACAATAACCTAAACCATTCCAGTTACTGAAAAATTCCAACTCACTTTTTGAGCCACACGGTAGCCGAAGATTGTAGGAATGCTAGCTCAGTCACAACTAGAATGTACAAATCCACTCAATAAGAAAAGCAATAAAGAAAAAGAGAGCACTTCGTGAACATACATTTATTGGGGTAACATTAATCTCTGCAGGGTAGGAGTAGGGACGTCCCTGGGACGCTTCATAAATTACCAATCATTTATCATTTTCCTATTCTCCTTTGCACAAACAAGTCATTACAGTATAGAAATAAAACAGAGTTTTGCTTAAGTTGTTAATGCTTACAAACCATGAGAACTTTGTAGCTGAATCTATGAACAATATTGGCCACAATGCCCAGTGTCTACAAACTTTTATTCATTCATTGATTAAAAAATATTAGCTGTGCTTCTGTAACACATAGGTTAGTGGACTGATAACTGCTAGGATTTACCTTTGAGGAGCTGTTCATCTTGATCATCTCTCTTCAGATCAGTTCACTTTGATCTGAAGTTCCTGTAGGAACACACGGAGGTAAAAAGGCTTAGACCCCACAAATAAAGTGCAGACAGTAGATTACACAGCAAGTGGCACACCAGGGCTGTTTCTAGCCAATTTGGCTCCCAGCGCAAACAGTAAAAAAATGATCTAGCTGTTATGCTCATTGCCAGGGGTGTGTAATGCTCGTTGACAGGGGTATTTAATGCTCATTTGCCAGGGCTAATGCTCACTGGCGCCAAAAGCCAGTGCCAGCAGCTCCCTGCTATTTTGTCTCCCCCTTCTCCCAGCCATAGTACTCCACTCGATGGGCAGAGTTTCATGAAATGATGTGGTTGCGTCGTGATGTTACGATGCAATCTGCGTAATTTCTCGAAACTCCTCCCAGCGAGTGGAGAACTATGGCTGGGAGGAGGGGGAGCTGAAATAGCAGCATTCAAGTGCCGCGGCGGATGCCCCGTTTGATCGCACGGCTTGCTCACTGCTAGAAAGGGCACTGTGGCACACTTCAATTTCTACTGTATTTACTCTTATTACACTACAACTGGTGACTTTTAATTTCTGATGATTAGAACTAGGGATGAGCGGGTTCGGTTCCTCGGAATCCGAATCCGCCCGAACTTCATGTTTTTTTACACGGGTCCGAGCGACTCGGATCTTCCCGCCTTGCTCGGTTAACCCGAGCGCGCCCGAACGTCATCATCCCGCTGTCGGATTCTCGCGAGGCTCGGATTCTATCGCGAGACTCGGATTCTATATAAGGAGCCGCGCGTCGCCGCCATTTTCACACGTGCATTGAGATTCATAGGGAGAGGACGTGGCTGGCGTCCTCTCCGTTTATAGAGAAGAGAGTGAGACAGTAGAGAGAGACACAGTAGTAATTTTGGGGAGCATTAGGAGGAGTACTAGTTACTTGCTGAAGTGATAGATAGTGTGACTGTATATTATCTGACTTGTGGGGGAGACACTGACAGTGGGGAGCAGTTAGAGTCTGAGAGCAGGACTCAGGAGTACATATAACGTACAGTGCACACTTTTGCTGCCAGAGTGCCACACTGCCATTGTGACCACACTGTGACCACCAGTATAATATATATACCTGTCCGGCTGCAGTACTAGTGATATTATATATATATATATTGATTTCATCTCATTATCATCCAGTCTATATTAGCAGCAGACACAGTACGGTAGTCCACGGCTGTAGCTACCTCTGTGTCGGCAGTCGCTCGTCCATCCATAATTGTATACCACCTACCCGTGGTTTTTTTTTTTCTTCTTTATACATACTACTATAGCAGCTTACTGTAGCAGTCTGCGGTGCTGCTGAGCTGACTGTGTCCAGCAGGTCCGTCATCAGTCATTACATAATAAATATATCTACCTGTCCGGCTGCAGTACTAGTGTGATATAATATATATTGATTTCATCTCATTATCATCCAGTCTATATTAGCAGCAGACACAGTACGGTAGTCCACGGCTGTAGCTACCTCTGTGTCGGCAGTCGCTGGTCCATCCATAAGTATACTAGTATCCATCCATCTCCATTGTTTACCTGAGGTGCCTTTTAGTTGTGCCTATTAAAATATGGAGAACAAAAATGTTGAGGTTCCAAAATTAGGGAAAGATCAAGATCCACTTCCACCTCGTGCTGAAGCTGCTGCCACTGGTCATGGCCGAGACGATGAAATGCCAGCAACGTCGTCTGCCAAGGCCGATGCCCAATGTCATAGTACAGAGCATGTAAAATCCAAAACACCAAATATCAGTAAAAAAAGGACTCCAAAATCTAAATCTAAAATAAAATTGTCGGAGGAGAAGCGTAAACTTGCCAATATGCCATTTACCACACGGAGTGGCAAGGAACGGCTGAGGCCCTGGCCTATGTTCATGGCTAGTGGTTCAGCTTCACATGAGGATGGAAGCACTCAGCCTCTCGCTAGAAAAATGAAAAGACTCAAGCTGGCAAAAGCACCGCAAAGAACTGTGCGTTCTTCGAAATCCCAAATCCACAAGGAGAGTCCAATTGTGTCGGTTGCGATGCCTGACCTTCCCAACACTGGACGTGAAGAGCATGCGCCTTCCACCATTTGCACGCCCCCTGCAAGTGCTGGAAGGAGCACCCGCAGTCCAGTTCCTGATAGTCAGATTGAAGATGTCAGTGTTGAAGTACACCAGGATGAGGAGGATATGGGTGTTGCTGGCGCTGGGGAGGAAATTGACAAGGAGGATTCTGATGGTGAGGTGGTTTGTTTAAGTCAGGCACCCGGGGAGACACCTGTTGTCCGTGGGAGGAATATGGCCGTTGACATGCCTGGTGAAAATACCAAAAAAATCAGCTCTTCGGTGTGGAAGTATTTCAACAGAAATGCGGACAACATTTGTCAAGCCGTGTGTTGCCTTTGTCAAGCTGTAATAAGTAGGGGTAAGGACGTTAACCACCTCGGAACATCCTCCCTTATACGTCACCTGCAGCGCATTCATAATAAGTCAGTGACAAGTTCAAAAACTTTGGGCGACAGCGGAAGCAGTCCACTGACCAGTAAATCCCTTCCTCTTGTAACCAAGCTCACGCAAACCACCCCACCAACTCCCTCAGTGTCAATTTCCTCCTTCCCCAGGAATGCCAATAGTCCTGCAGGCCATGTCACTGGCAATTCTGACGATTCCTCTCCTGCCTGGGATTCCTCCGATGCATCCTTGCGTGTAACGCCTACTGCTGCTGGCGCTGCTGTTGTTGCTGCTGGGAGTCGATGGTCATCCCAGAGGGGAAATCGTAAGACCAATTTTACTACTTCCACCAAGCAATTGACTGTCCAACAGTCCTTTGCGAGGAAGATGAAATATCACAGCAGTCATCCTGCTGCAAAGCGGATAACTGAGGCCTTGGCATCCTGGGTGGTGAGAAACGTGGTTCCGGTATCCATCATTACTGCAGAGCCAACTAGAGACTTGTTGGAGGTACTGTGTCCCCGGTACCAAATACCATCTAGGTTCCATTTCTCTAGGCAGGCGATACCGAAAATGTACACAGACCTCAGAAAAAGAGTCACCAGTGTCCTAAAAAATGCAGCTGTACCCAATTTCCACTTAACCACGGACATGTGGACAAGTGGAGCAGGGCAGGGTCAGGACTATATGACTGTGACAGCCCACTGGGTAGATGTATGTACTCCCGCCGCAAGAACAGCAGCGGCGGCACCAGTAGCAGCATCTCGCAAACGCCAACTCTTTCCTAGGCAGGCATCGGACAACGCCAGCAATATTGTGTGTGCATTAAATCTGGGCAAATTCCAGCACGTCCCATGTTTTGCACATACCTTGAATTTGGTGGTGTCGAATTTTAAAAAAACGACAGGGGCGTGCAAGAGATGCTGTCGGTGGCCAGAAGAATTGCGGGACACTTTCGGCATACAGGCACCACGTACAGAAGACTGGAGCAACACCAAAAACGCCTGAACCTGCCCTGCCATCATCTGAAGCAAGAAGTGGTAACGAGGTGGAATTCAACCCTAAATATGCTTCAGAGGTTGGAGGAGCAGCAAAAGGCCATTCAAGCCTATACTATTCAGCACGATATAGGAGGTGGAATGCACCTGTCTCAAGCGCAGTGGAGAATGATTTCAACGTTGTGCAAGGTTCTGCTGCCCTTTGAACTTGCCACACGTGAAGTCAGTTCAGACACTGCCAGCCTGAGTCAGGTCATTCCCCTCATCAGGCTTTTGCAGAAGAAGCTGGAGACATTGAAGGAGGAGCTAACACGGAGCGATTCCGCTAGGCATGTGGGACTTGTGGATGGAGCCCTTAATTCGCTTAACAAGGATTCACGGGTGGTCAATCTGTTGAAATCAGAGCACTACATTTTGGCCACCGTGCTCGATCCTAGATTTAAAACCTACCTTGGATCTCTCTTTCCGGCAGACACAAGTCTGCTGGGGTTCAAAGACCTGCTGGTGAGAAAATTGTCAAGTCAAGCGGAACGCGACCTGTCAACATCTCCTCCTTCACATTCTCCCGCAACTGGGGGTGCGAGGAAAAGGCTCAGAATTCCGAGCCCACCCGCTGGCGGTGATGCAGGGCAGTCTGGAGCGACTGCTGATGCTGACATCTGGTCCGGACTGAAGGACCTGACAACGATTACGGACATGTCGTCTACTGTCACTGCATATGATTCTCTCCCCATTGAAAGAATGGTGGAGGATTATATGAGTGACCGCATCCAAGTAGGCACGTCACACAGTCCGTACTTATACTGGCAGGAAAAAGAGGCAATTTGGAGGCCCTTGCACAAACTGGCTTTATTCTACCTAAGTTGCCCTCCCACAAGTGTGTACTCCGAAAGAGTGTTTAGTGCCGCCGCTCACCTTGTCAGCAATCGGCGTACGAGGTTACTTCCAGAAAATGTGGAGAAGATGATGTTCATTAAAATGAATTATAATCAATTCCTCCGTGGAGACATTGACCAGCAGCAATTGCCTCCACAAAGTACACAGGGAGCTGAGATGGTGGATTCCAGTGGGGACGAATTGATAATCTGTGAGGAGGGGGATGTACACGCTGATATATCGGAGGAGGATGATGAGGTGGACATCTTGCCTCTATAGAGCCAGTTTGTGCAAGGAGAGATTAATTGCTTCTTTTTCGGTGGGGGTCCAAACCAACCCGTCATTTCAGTCACAGTCGTGTGGCAGACCCTGTCACTGAAATGATGGGTTGGTTAAAGTGTGCATGTCCTGTTTATACAACATAAGGGTGGGTGGGAGGGCCCAAGGACAATTCCATCTTGCACATCTTTTTTCTTTCATTTTTCTTTGCGTCATGTGCTGTTTGGGGAGTGTTTTTTGGAAGGGCCATCCTGCGTGACACTGCAGTGCCACTCCTAGATGGGCCCGGTGTTTGTGTCGGCCACTAGGGTCGCTTATCTTACTCACACAGCTACCTCATTGCGCCTCTTTTTTTCTTTGCGTCATGTGCTGTTTGGGGAGTGTTTTTTGGAAGGGCCATCCTGCGTGACACTGCAGTGCCACTCCTAGATGGGCCCGGTGTTTGTGTCGGCCACTAGGGTCGCTTATCTTACTCACACAGCTACCTCATTGCGCCTCTTTTTTTCTTTGCGTCATGTGCTGTTTGGGGAGTGTTTTTTGGAAGGGCCATCCTGCGTGACACTGCAGTGCCACTCCTAGATGGGCCCGGTGTTTGTGTCGGCCACTAGGGTCGCTTATCTTACTCACACAGCTACCTCATTGCGCCTCTTTTTTTCTTTGCGTCATGTGCTGTTTGGGGAGTGTTTTTTGGAAGGGCCATCCTGCGTGACACTGCAGTGCCACTCCTAGATGGGCCCGGTGTTTGTGTCGGCCACTAGGGTCGCTTATCTTACTCACACAGCTACCTCATTGCGCCTCTTTTTTTCTTTGCGTCATGTGCTGTTTGGGGAGTGTTTTTTGGAAAGGCCATCCTGCGTGACACTGCAGTGCCACTCCTAGATGGGCCAGGTGTTTGTGTCGGCCACTAGGGTCACTTATCTTACTCACACAGCTACCTCATTGCGCCTCTTTTTTTCTTTGCGTCATGTGCTGTTTGGGGAGTGTTTTTTGGAAGGGCCATCCTGCGTGACACTGCAGTGCCACTCCTAGATGGGCCCGGTGTTTGTGTCGGCCACTAGGGTCGCTTATCTTACTCACACAGCTACCTCGGTGCAAATTTTAGGACTAAAAATAATATTGTGAGGTGTGAGGTATTCAGAATAGACTGAAAATGAGTGGAAATTATGGTTTTTGAGGTTAATAATACTTTGGGATCAAAATGACCCCCAAATTCTATGATTTAAGCCAGTGGTTCCCAAACTTATTTGAATCACGGCACCCTAGAGTATCAGAATTTTTTTCACGGCACCCCTAGGCCAATAATTTCTTATTGAGAAATTTAGAAAGAAATATTACATTAAGTAGATTGTGTTTATAGGTCAACCTTAGGGTCAGTTGTGTGGTGAGGGACAAGATGTGCTTCTGTTTGTCCCCATATTTTATGACTGGTAGCCACCAGCACTGGTTTTGCCTTTTATATGGACCATAAATAATTTGAATTGGTCCTGGACCACCAATCCAGGGCACCCCTGCAAGTGTCCCGAGGCACCCCAGGGAGCCACGGCACACAGTTTGGGAACCACTGATTTAAGCTGTTTTTTAGGGTTTTTTGAAAAAAACACCCGAATCCAAAACACACCCGAATCCGACAAAAAAAATTCGGTGAGGTTTTGCCAAAACGCGGTCGAACCCAAAACACGGCCGCGGAACCGAACCCAAAACCAAAACACAAAACCCGAAAAATTTCAAGTGCACATCTCTAATTAGAACCTTATAATACATTTTCTAAAATTCTTTCAATAAATGTATGAAAAATTTAACAATTATTTGGCTAAGATAAATAAATACCTTTATTCTCTGACCAAACAAATACATTTCTAGTAAATAGGCTACATTAACTGTTTTCAATAAATAGATGCATAAAATTGTCTAAACTGCAAAAGTACCTCAAAGATTTAACTGTAAACAATATATAGTTATATACTATATACATATGATAATTATACACTATGGTACCAATTTTGAAGTAGTTCACTTATCCTTTAATGTTGCGGGTCAATAGTTGGTGAAGGAAGCTAATAAGTTTACTCAACTGCATTCAGGTTTGAGTCTTTTAAAGTTGTCTGAACACTATATTTATAAATGTACTGTTACTTTATATTAGGATTTTGCTTTTGTCTCCATAATCTCATGGAACTGTTTCCAAAATAATGTTACTATGTGTTAAAGTCTCTAAGCAGGTATAATAACAGATACTAGTGCGGTAGTCAGTTCTGTACAGCATAAGAAGGTGTAGTAATTATATCCACTGACAGCAACAGTTGCTCTCAATATATCAGATCATGGCTCTCACTTCACTAATTGTACTGCCCCCTAGGTGTTTTCTTCTCTTAGCAAAAAAAAATGGCTAAACAGATATGCAACATAAATATTCACTTCACTTGGTATAATATGTCCTCCTCTCCAGGGCCAGATTAAGGCTTGTGTGGGCACCAGGCACCCATCACAGCTGCTGTCATTGCAATGGGCGGAGGAGGGCAGAGCGCACACACAGGAGAGGGCCAGGAAGGAACCAGGCACCAATGTATTACCTGTCAGGACTCTGATGAATTGCTGATCGTAGGTGGCCATCGGTTGGCAGATCCAAACGGCAGTATCGGTCGAATCTGTGAATCAAAGAATCTGTGAAGCAGCATTTAGATGTATGGGGGCCTTAAATTAGTGATAACTTCTACTGGCCAACCTATCAAATGATTTCTGAGAGCAAGAGGTAAGAAAGTATAGACTGCTCATGATTGGATGGCCTTCCTAATGGTTTCTATACAACTCTGCCAACTGTGACCCTCAAATTTTTACTGCGGTTGCCCAGCAGAGAACCCCAATAGAGTCAATAACCCAATAAATTCACTAAGTATTTAAAAAATAACAAACAATATATATTTTCCACTATGTCATAGGGCAATTCAGTTGGGAGCAATGGTCACAAGTTGAGGGCATTCCAACTGTTCTGCCAGCAACTTGCAACCACCAAAATGGCAGACTTTTCCTTGCACCTCCAAGAGATGTGAAGGAAATCTGTGATGTTAGGCTATCATAATCCAGAGTGATATGTACAGCCACTTATTACTACCGCACATAGGGGGTAATTCCAAGTTGATCGCAGCAGGAATTTTGTTAGCAGTTGGGCAAAACCATGTGCACTGCAGGGGAGGCAGATATAACATGTGCAGAGAGAGTTAGATTCGGGTGGGTTATTTTGTTTCTGTGCAGGGTAAATACTGGCTGCTTTATTTTTACACTGCAATTTAGATTGCAAATTGAACAAACCCCACCCAAATCTAACTCTCTCTGCACGTTATATCTGCCTCCCCTGCAGTGCACATGGTTTTGCCCAACTGCTAACAAAATTCCTGCTACGATCAACTTGGAATTACCCCCATAATTCAGAATTAAATTACCCTACCATAGTCTGCTAAATTATTACCTTATCTAAAACTAAGAAATTAAAAAATATCAAATTTAATTATTTCTATGTTAAAAAAATATGCCCTTCTGAACAAATTGCGCACTTACCTTTGTACAAACTATAAATGTTAGCTTGAATTGGGATTGCACAAATAAAATAAAGTATTTTCCGCTAAGTACATGTTTGTCCTGGAAAATATATACATCCTAAATCGAAAATGTTTAATTCTGATGTAAACCTAAGCACAGAAAAAAACATTAACCTACTATTAGAAACACTATGTGCTGCTACTAAGCACATCATTACAGTTTTGTGCTTCAACCCTGCCAATGTTGCTTATACTGTCTGTGCATTTTCTAATCTGAACATTTTTCTTTTTAAATAACAGAATAATTCAATATTATAGCTGCTCACAGACTCAGTTCCTGGCTGTTGTTCTGAAAACAAGTTGTTACATTCCATTTCCTCATAGCGCAAATTCAACTAAGCATATTTGGAAAGAAAAACCTGATAATCTCCCCTGCTGTTTGGTTGCAATCCATGAAGGATGCCCAGCACAGATGGAAGCCCAGTACACATGGAACCATTTACAGCTGATGAAAAGATTAAGCAACGAGCGCCGACAGTATGTCCAAACTGTATGGCTATGTTTTTCCAAGCCCACAACAACTGGTCTCTCTCTATGCACACCTACACTTTCTATAGTGAGGCTTCTATCTCACAGTATTTGTTTTGTGTTTGCAGCCAATTTTCAAGCAAAATCTGATTCTGAACATAAACACATGTTCTAGTGGCATACAGTCAGTATCCCTTGCATTGTTCTGGAAGAATTTGTGCTGACAAATGGCTTAGCTACTTGGCAATTCTGAGACCATTCCTAGATGATCTCCCAGTGTGGCCCCTCCTTGGTTTTAAACACGAGGACAGTAAAGACTGTGCTCTATGCAGAGTCATGTTTTTGTTAACCAATTTTCAGACATCAAGTGTATATAGCTGCGTCTGCATTTATTAAGCTGCTGTAGGTTTCAAAGTAAACTGTGTCAGAACTACCGACACTGCACAGGCGGGTGCCGTCATTGCAGGGCCTAGAGGTGAGGGAGGGGTTTCAACACTGCACATGTGCACAGAAAATGTGTAGATGCATAGAAGATATGGTTGAATCTTTTGAATGCTGAAAAATAAAGTGATGGAGCCAAGTAGGTAATGGACTGACTTAAGTAAGGGCATATCTCACATTGTTGCCTGGACCCCATAGTGTTGTAGGTGTGTCACAAAGTGACCTCTGACTTAAGTGCGCTCCTGTGCATGCGCAGCTTTATTACTTGTCTTAAGCTCTGTCTTAGAGGAAGACGTGCCCATGAGATTCTCCACTGAGAGACTCCCTTTGGATACAGGAGAGACCCTGTATATTCAATTGTGTTACCTCCGCTGTATGTAAGTGGGCCCATACTCCACAGCCACAACTATTTGTAAATATACAAGTGTGTACTTCCCATTATCTGCACACCACCTGCATTAACCTCACACGTTCCTGGCTGGATCTGTTGCATCTATTATATGTCTGCATTGTTTACCTGTTGTACATATCAGCATTAACCCTTTATTATCATGCAACCTGTTCTGCCTTGTTAATGTACCTAGTTATTAATGTGGACTGACCTCCATCACACACCACTGGCACCTACAGTATATCAGCAATAGGTTTTGGCCCCAGGACACCAGCATGTGAAGAATTACTATACCAAGAAAGTGACTACAGCAACACAGAATAAAAGGATCTGAGTACAAAAATGTACTCTATTTATACTAAGGGTAATCATGTATAGTGCAGGAGCCAGTATTAACTTTGCCAAGTCAGCAGATCCAGAGGACTTTGCTACATGGAAATTCATCATGCAGATTGCATTATAGTGGAAAAAGTTATGGAAAGTCATTAGCTGTTCTGGTGATAACCCCAACCCGGAAGATGTGGAATGAGCCATGGGGACCATAGACTTAGCTGTAGAGCAGCATGCATATTCCATCATTCACGGGAAGGTAATGACACAGAAAGTGTGGGGGTAGCATTACAGACATCTTTTGAGGACAAGGCTTAATGAAAAGACTCAACCTGAGGCACATACGACAGCTTAAATGCGTGCATGAATATGAATGGATATATACTGTAGATAGGTTACTTTCTATATCTCATTGTACTCTATTTATACTAAGGGTAATCATGTATAGTGCAGGAGCCAGTATTAACTTTGCCAAGTCAGCAGATCCAGAGGACTTTGCTACATGGAAATTCATCATGCAGATTGCATTATAGTGGAAAAAGTTATGGAAAGTCATTAGCTGTTCTGGTGATAACCCCAACCCGGAAGATGTGGAATGAGCCATGGGGACCATAGACTTAGCTGTAGAGCAGCATGCATATTCCATCATTCACGGGAAGGTAATGACACAGAAAGTGTGGGGGTAGCATTACAGACATCTTTTGAGGACAAGGCTTAATGAAAAGACTCAACCTGAGGCACATACGACAGCTTAAATGCGTGCATGAATATGAATGGATATATACTGTAGATAGGTTACTTTCTATATCTCATTGTACTCTATTTATACTAAGGGTAATCATGTATAGTGCAGGAGCCAGTATTAACTTTGCCAAGTCAGCAGATCCAGAGGACTTTGCTACATGGAAATTCATCATGCAGATTGCATTATAGCGGAAAAAGTTATGGAAAGTCATTAGCTGTTCTGGTGATAACCCCAACCCGGAAGATGTGGAATGAGCCATGGGGACCATAGACTTAGCTGTAGAGCAGCATGCATATTCCATCATTCACGGGAAGGTAATGACACAGAAAGTGTGGGGGTAGCATTACAGACATCTTTTGAGGACAAGGCTTAATGAAAAGACTCAACCTGAGGCACATACGACAGCTTAAATGCGTGCATGAATATGAATGGATATATACTGTAGATAGGTTACTTTCTATATCTCATTGACATCATTAGGTGTCCAAGTAGATAATGAGGAGGTTGCAATGTTGATGCTGTAAAACTCTACCCCAGAGTAATATTTTGTAGTATTAGTTTTGGAGTCGTGCACTGCCAAGATATCATTGGCGATTGTATGGGCCAGTTTCAAGAAAGCATTCCTGTTAAGACCAATGCTGAGTATACTATATTGCTATCAAAGGGCACAGAACCAAAAATTTCAAGTACAAGTGCTTCAAGTGTCACAAAGTAGGACATAGTTGGTATCCAGAATTAAAGCAGAATTAAAGCACTATGGTAACTAGTGCACACAGATGTGTGTGGACCGATGGAAACAGAGTCAATGTGTAGGAATTGCTACTTCATGACACTCATAGATGATGCTACAAGGATGATACACATACTGTATACTTCCTGAAAGCCAAGAGTGAGGTAAACACCAAAATTGCAAAATACAACCGTCTAGTGGAATATCAAAGAGGACAATAAGTTAAGTGATGCAGTTCTGGTAAAAATATTCTGGGCAGGAGCAGCCCTAACTATGGTGTACCTCAAGAACTGAGCACATTATGTAGCAGTCAAAAGTAAAACACCATTGGAGACATGGTCCAGTAAAAAGCCAAGTTTCATGTAAACTCTGGGTGTAAAACATGCCAATATCTCTACAGAAAGCACAGTATACACAAGTTGGGTGACAAGTCCATCTCATGTACTGTGCTTGATTATTGTCAAGGAATTAAAGGATACAGATTATGGAACATTGATAATCAAAAGAGACATTGGGTGTCATTCCGAGTTGATCGCTCGCTAGCTAGTTTTAGCAGCCATGCAAACGCTATGCCGCCACCCACTGGGGAGTGTATTTTAGCTTAGCAGAAGTGCGAACGCATGTGCAGCCGAGCACTACAAAAACAGTTTGTGCAGTTTCAGAGTAGCTCTGAACCGACTCAGCGCTTGTGATCACTTCAGCCTATTCCTGTCCGGATTTGACGTCAAACACCTGCCCAGCGACCGCCCAGCCACGCCTGCGTTTTTCAGACACGCCTGCATTTTTGCAAACACTCCCTGAAAACGGTCAGTTGACACCCAGAAACGCCCCCTTTCTGTCAATCTTCTTGCGGCCGTCAGTGCGAAGAAAAACTTCGCTAGAACCTGTGCACAACCACAAAGAGCTTTGTACCCGTACGTCGTGCGTGCACATTGCGGGGCATACACATGTGTATAAATGCCATTTTTTCACCTGATCGCTGCACTGCGAAAATCGGCAGCGAGAGATCGACTCGGAATGACCCTCATAGTTTTTCACAGAGCAGGTTAAACCAAAAGCAAGATGGATATTGCAACACCACAATGATTTGTGATGCTTGATATGCCAAAAGACAGAAGTGTGTCAAAAATTGTGACTACAAAGGAATCAACCACAAAACAGGTGCTCTGTGATAAGCAACAAATATAAACCACCTAGAAGACACAGAAAGGAATTTGCCAACTTTGTCTGCTTTATCCCCAAATTAGAAGCAAGGTCAAGCAGCAACCGGGAAGAGTGGAAATCAGCTATAAACAAGGATTTTACAGCCTCAAGGAACAGTGGCACTTTGACTATTGTGGACATCCTGAGACATGGCAGTTAGGAGCTGATTGGCTGCTACTTTAACTCCATCCTCTTTATCCACATCCAAGGCTTAGTAAATAGACCCCTAAGGGCGGCTTCCAATTTGCCACAGTAATTTACAGTGGCTAATGGATTCGCTGGGGGCTATCCTATTATCCCCAATAACCAGCACTTACTTATCAGGGATTAAGATGAGGCACATAAATCATAATCCCCAATAAACAGCCCTCAGAGCTGCGATAAAAGGCTTTAATTGGATAGCCCATTATGACCATCTATCAAAAATCTGTCTTTTTTTGGGGAGAAGAATGATTGCGGCTAATAGAATAACCCCTTTTGTGTACGTTAGGTCTTCTTAGACCCGATGATACCATCAGCGTTGCATGTCACAATAAAGGTGTAGGCATCATGTTAGCTCAAAGCACATTGCCATAAGACTCTATTTTATAAGAGAACTGGTAGATGGTACTTATGTCAGTGTGAGGTACAGTATGTAGATATGTAGTTAAGAGAAATGTGTTCATATGTTAACCAAAGGTCTGACGTCACATGTGCTGATTGTCTTTCTACGAAACTGTGGAGTGGTGTGCATTTGAAATGGTAATGTGTTTTGCTATGCTTGTTTGTATCATCCTGTGTTTTTGGTTAAACTAATCCATTTATGGCTGGATCTACTGTACTGCATCCATTAAATGCCTGCATTTTGTTCCGGTTGTACATACCAGCATTCACCCTGTATTATTGTGCAACCTGTCCTGCCTTGCTAATGAACCAAACCTGGTTAAGTTGTACAGCATGTGGACTGACCTCCATCACACACCACTGCCACATATATCAGCAATAGGTTATGTGCCGAGGACACCAGCGTGTGAAGTATTACTATACCAAGATATTGGCTATAGCAACACAGAATAAAAAGATCTAAGTACAGAACAGTACTATATTTATACTAAGGGTAAAAATGTACAGTGCAGGAACCAGTATGAACTGACCTCCATCACACATCGCTGGCGCCTGTATCAGCACCTATAGGATAGGCCAGTAGTTTATGTAATTGTGACTGAGGAAAACTGGGATCCCAACGTATAGGTACATATAGATGAGACACTGCTCATCTTTGCCACTAGCCGTGGCAAATGCGTCTCATTTGCTGCAACTAGCAAGCTGCGGGTGTGCGCATGCACTGCAAAGGATCCATAGGATTGCATGGGTCCATTCGTTCCCACGAATAGGTGAATAGGTCACACAAGTCACAATAGTGATGTGGGATAGATGACCGCAGAAACATCTGTATCAAGAGCCCCAACCATTGAGGATGGTGGAAGGCTGGTGCAATGAAACACAATGCCACAATGGAGCTTACAATCTATATTTCTTGTCACATGGACACACAAACACACTAGGGCAGAGGTTCCCAAACTGTGTGCCGTGGCTCCCTGGGGTGCCTCGGGACACTTGCAGGGGTGCCCTGGGTTGGTGGTCCATGACCAATTCAAATTATTCATGGTCAATATAATAGGCAAAACCAGTGCTGGTGGCTGCCAGTCATAAAATACGTGGCCAAACAGAAGCAAATCTTGTCCCTCACCACACAACTGACCCTAAGGATGACATATAAACGCCATCTACTTAATGTAATATTTCTTTCTAAATTTCTCAATAAGAAATTTTTGGCCTAGGGGTGCCGTGAAAAAAATTCTGATATTCTAGGGCGCCGCGATTCAAAAAAGTTTGGAAACCACTGCACTGGGGTTATCTTTTTAATTATTTTGTCAACAGCCAATTAGCCCACCAGTGTGTGTTTGAAGTATGTATGGATACCAGAGCAGAACCTCTCTAACTACTGTATTTCATTTATATATAGAATTTATTGGTCGTTTGTTTGTTTTTTTGTCCAGTTATGCATTCAGACACCCCTGCACCGATGGGGATGAAACCAATGTGAGCTGGCCGAGTTGGATCCTGGCCAGGTTTTATGGTGGTCAGAGTTACTGTCGGACCTCCCGTTGGTGTATGCTTGACAAAACTTTGACCCAGGGACCCTTCCACTGCATGGATGGATTTGAATGAAAACGTCACAGAGTGGTAACTTTGGATCCCACAAGACATAATAGGGGGTTGAGGTCCCGGTTGGCCCTCCCATTGGTGTACACCAGATCAGGCAGAGGCGTTCGCATAAGTGAGATGCCGTCACATCTCACTGTGTGCACATGTGCAGTACGGCTCCTGTGAGTGCACGCACTGGACAAGGCTTCAGTATGCGAACGCATCGCTGATGCATTCCATACTGAAATAGGCCCTGCAAACGCTCAATACAGACATAGTTTAGGTCTCAATAAGATGTAAATATTAAGTGGCAAGTGCTTGTCTACCAAAGTAAATAAATTTTTAGGCTGTTCTGTATGATCAGAGATTCAAGATGTTCTTCAGGTGGAATTTGCAAGATGTATGTACAGTATCCTCAACATTCAAAATACAGTATAATGAGAAAAAGGAACAAGCATGTAGTACTGTTTTTGTAAGGTAGTGTAATAAATAGGCATATGTCAAACTGTGTACCAGAAATCAATCAAATGTCTACTTATCTGTTACTCATCCTTAGATTTTGCTATTGCTGGTACTGTATCTTCTTGTCTTCTAATGAAATTAAAATTAATAAAAAAAACACAATTCAACAATTGTATGTTCAAACAAAAAAATATAGAAATACTTTTTAGGATTTTAACAGTATTGGGGAGATGTACTAAGCTTTGAAGAGTGATAAAGTGGAGAGAAATAAAGTACCAGCCAATCAGCTCCTGTTATATTATAGGCTGTGTTTGCAAAAAATAACAGTTAGGAGCCAAATGGTTGCTAGTTTATCTCTCTCCACTTTTTTACTCTCTGAGGCTTAAGGGCCATACTGACGGGGAGATTTCCCCAGAGATGTGTGCTGAGCGGTCTAGCACAGACCGCTCAGCACACATCTCTCCCCCCACTCAGCACACAGCGCGATGTGCTGAGCGAGGGGGGAATGGACATGGGGGGGGCGCTCATTTCACCCAGCGGTGATTGAGCGACCTGTTATTGTGCCTGCATGTAGGCCAATCTAGCACTGGCGATAGCGACGCGCGGGACCGTGCATCGCTGTCGCCGGCACCCCTACACACAGAGCGATGTTCAGTTAATTTCTAAGCAATCTAGTCAGTTTAGAACATCTTTCCCTGTATCCCTTCCTGTACTGATGAACAAAGTCTTTATAGTCCTAAAGGGACTGGAACATCCAGACAGTCCTTATATATAAGGTATCCAGGTATCCCAAGATACCTTTATCATTATTATCTTTGTGTTTTCATTATATATATATATATATATATATATATACTCTTCACGCTACTGTATAGATATATATATACTGTATATATATATAGAGAGAGAGAGAGAGGGACACAGTATATAATGGCAAGGCTTTATGCAATATTCAAGAAAAGGAACTTTATGAATGAGTTTCTTTTTGCATCCACATAGCAAGGAGTAAACTTTTCTCTGTTTTAACAATGTGATTATGAGAACAATAAAAAAATAAAGTGGTAATGCATAAAGAATATTCTTTGTAAAGCGCTGCGGAATATGTGTGCGCTATATAAATAACTGGTAATAAAATAAATAAGGTGACAGTGATTGCACATCACCAATAACACATGCTGGCCCACTAAAGCCCCTGCTTTCCAAAGCTGCAAATCAATGGGAATTGCGTCATGTAACCCCTCACTCACGAGGTGAGCTGCACGCGGGATGTTGGCCTGCTCTATCAGGGACCCCGAAATTGCTGACTTTTCCAAAGATTCAAGGAGAATAGGTAAGCATGCACTAAGAGTTGTCACAACTGATGTGTGACAACAAGGACACACAGACCATACCTCCCAACATGACCCTCTCCAGGAGAGACAGAATGCTCTGCTCCTGGATTTCCCTCTTAATGTATGATTACCAGCACCTGTGCTGAAACACCTTTCTTATCCATTTACCTGTTCAAAACAGGTTCCGGCAATCATACATTAAGAGAAAAGTCCAGGAGCAGACCTGATCGTAGCAGCAAATTTGTTAGCAGTTTGGCAAAACCATGGGGGTCATTCCGACCCGTTTGCACGCTGCAATCTTTCGCAGCCGTGCGAATGGGTCAGAACTGCGTATGTGCGCGGGCGGCAATGCGCAGACGCGTCGCTATTTAGCACAGCTACGATCAACTCGGAATGAGGGCCATGGTTTTGGCCAACTGCTAACAAATTTGCTGCTGCGATCAACTCTGAATTAGGCCCCTTGTCCCTCCTGGAGAGGGTCATGTTGGGAGGTATGACACAGACTTGTGTAGATGCAGAAATAGGACAAAAGCATTATTTTAGCAATGAAACTCCCTTAGAATCTTTGTGATGTAAAAGAGCAGTTATTCTGTACGATCTCTAAAAGATCACATTACATGGAGCTACACATTCATTCTCAGGCAAAACAAGCAATGGAAATTATATTTTGTTCATTTAAAGGAAATTAATATCAAGCATAATAGAAGCTTTATTGTTGGAAGTAGAAACCGGAGCTTTAATCCACCGTTGTGTTCACATGCTTGCTTCCTGCCTCCTGAGGATTATTTTCCCCCGGGAGATGAGAGGACAGGAAGAGGAAGCCCTGATCACTTCATTTTGTTGTTGCTTTGATACAGCTCCATACTCAAAACAATACAATAATTTTAATACATATCTTTGTAGCCTTGAGGGCAATGCAGGAGTCCTACTTACAGCAGATAAGCCGCAGATGGTAGGCTATGGTTTACTGCTTGATGAATGTCCATGGATCTAAGGGATGTCAAGGCACACGATATTGGTGGAATCTATTTTTTTTCTCCCAAAAAAAACATTTACACATATTTGTTTCAACAGCTATACAGCTGCTAACAGAGTACAATTATATTACAGAGCACTTGGCAAGAGAATGATATTCCTTTTACTGAATAAAAAGAATAAAAAATGTCTTTATAATCTTGTACTATTTAGATATGTTGCACCTACTGGTACATTCCAGCAACATTGCAACATTTCCCCAATTAGTGATGTCATTTAAGTGTTCGATTGTTTATTAAGAATATTTGGGCAGGCAGACGGTTCTGATTAGTGCTGTGATTCTCATGCTGAGCATTCATTTAATGACTCCCTGAGAACCTGCATTGTTGGAAAGGAATATGTACCATACTTTAGAACTGGTGGATTATCAAATAAGCTGTTCTTGGCTTTGGCAAAACATATCTTTGAAATAAGGAAAAGAAAACATATAAAATGATTGTCCGTAACCAGAGCGATGAGCTGAGTTGGTGAAACTTGGAATGTAAACTTTCTGCTGTTAATCATTGTGTTTTCACAACTATTTGTCCAACATTAATAATAGTAATGACGAGAGTAAGGGGGAGACAGTTGAAAGTTGGGTTCCTGAAATAAATGACTCGCAGAAATTGAATTTTCTTTAAAAGATGTCCACTTTTTAAAAAAAGTAATACTGTAGTTACTAACTATCCTTAAACTCTGCAAATAATCACAGATATTAAAGATAAGCCCCTATTTATTTATTACCAGGTATTCATATAGCACACACATATTCCACGGCGCTTTACAGAGAATATTTGTCCAAACACATCATCCCCTGCCCCATTGGAGCATATAATCTATGGACCTAATTCAGACTAGAGATGAGCGGGTTCGGTTCTCAGAGAACCAAACCCTACCGAACTTAACGTCCCGAGCCTGGATCTGAGACCGGTTCAGGTTTTCCCACCTGACTCGGAAACCAGAACGAGGCAAAACGTCATCATCCCGCTGTCGGATTCTCACGGGGTTTGGATTCCATATAAGGAGCCATGCGTCACCGCCATTTTCACTCCAGTCCTGGAGAGTGTAGTGAGAGGACGTGTCTACGTCCTCAGTGTCTGTGCGGGCGGGAAACTGGGGTGGCGATTATAGTGCTGTCTTGTGCTGCTCAGTCCATTGTAGTGTCTTATGCTGCATCAGTCAGTCCAGTGACCAGTCACCATGGTGGTGTCCTCTGCTGCTATATGTCCAGTGCTGCTATATAAGTCCCTTACAGTGTTGCTGTGTTGTCCTGCATCAGACCAGTTGTAGTGTCCTGTGCATCAGTCAGTCCAGTGACCAGTCACAGTGGTGGTGTCCTCTGCTGCCATATGTCCAGTGCTACTGTATAGTAAGTCCCTTACAGTGTCACTGTGTTGTCCTGCATCAGACCAGTGGTAGTGCCCTGTGCTGTATATTATTTACTCCAAATAAAGGGGTTATTAACGTTTAATCCAAATATATTTTTTACAGTGTTTGCCCTGTCTGGTGTAGGGGTACGCTCTCATGTGCCGCATATTGTGTTATATAACTCCAGAAAAATAATGGAGAACAAAAATTTGGAGGATAAATTAGGGAAAGATCAAGAACCACTTCCTCCTAGTGCTGAAGCTGCTGCCACTAGTCATGACATAGACGATGAAATGCCATCAACGTCATCTGCCAAGGCCGATACCCAATGTCATAGTAGAGGGCATGTCAAATCCAAAAAGCAAAAGCTCAGTAAAATGACCCAAAAAAATAAATTTAAATGGTCTGAGGAGAAACGTAAACTTGCCAATATGCCATTTACGACACGGAGTGGAAAGGAACGGCTAAGGCCCTGGCTTATGTTCTTTACTAGTGGTTCAGCTTCACATGACGATGGAAGCCCTCATACTCCCGCTAGAAAAATGAAAAGAGTTAAGCTGGAAAAAGCACAGCAAAGAACTGTGCATTCTAAGATGGTATCACAAATACCCAAGGAGAGTACAAATGTGTCAGCAGTTGCGATGCCTGACCTTCCCAACACTGGACAGGAAGAGGTGGCACCTTCCACCATTTGCACGCCCTCTGCAAGTACTGGAAAGAGCACCCACAGTCCAGTTTCTGATATTCAAATTGAAGATGTCATTGTTGAAGTCCACCAGGATGAGGATATGGGTGTTGCTGGCGCTGAGGAGGAAGTTGACGATGAGGATTCTGATGGTGATGTGGTTTGTTTTAAATCAGGCCCCCGGGGGAGACACCTGTTGTCCGTGGGAGGAATAAGCCCATTGTGATGCCTGGGCAAAATACCGAAACAGCCACCCCTTCGGTGTGGAATTATTTCTCCACAAATCCGGACAACAGGTGTCAAGCCGTGTGTTGCCTCTGTCAATCTGTAATAAGTGGGGGTAAGGACGTTAACCACCTAGGAACATCCTCCCTTATACGTCACCTGCTGTGCATTCAACAGAAGTCAGTGTCAAGTTGTGAAACTTTGGGTAAGAGCGTAAGCAGTCCACTGACACCTAAATCCCTTCTTCCTCTTGTACCCAAGCTCCTGCAAGAAACACCACCAACTCACTCAATGTCAACTTCCTCCTCAGTCAGGAACATCAGTAGTCCTGCTAGCCATGTCACTGGCAAAACTGAGGAGTCCTCTCCTAACCGGAATTCCTCCGGAGGATCCTTGTGTGTAATGCCTACTGCTGCTGCCGTGCTGTTGTTGCTGCTGGGAGTCGATCGTCATCCCAGAGGGGAAGTCGGAAGACCACTTGTACTACTTCCAGTAAGCAATTGACTGTCCAACAGTCCTTTGCGAGGAAGATGAAATATCACAGCAGCCATCCTGTTGCAAAGCGGATAACTGATGCCTTGACAGCTATGTTGGTGTTAGACGTGCGTCCGGTATCCACCATTAATTCAGTGGGACTTAGAGAACTGTTTGAGGCAGTGTGTCCCCGGTACCAAATCCCATCTAGGTTCCACTTCACTAGGCAGGCAATACCGAGAACGTACAGAGACGTCAGAAAAAGTGTCCTCAGTGTCCTAAAAAATGCAGTTGTACCCACTGTCCACTTAACCACGGACATGTGGCAAGTGGAACAGGGCAGACTAAGGACTCTATGACTGTGACAGCCCACTGGGTAGATGTATTGCCTCCCGCAGCAACAACAGCAGCGGCAACAGTAGCAGCAGCTCACAAACGCCAACTCATTCCTAGGCATATGAATCACCGGTTTCCGTAAGAGGAACACCGCAGACAACCTCTTACGGAAACTGAGGGACATCATCGCAGAATGGCTTACCCCAATTAGACTCTCCTGGGGATTTGTGATATCGGACAACGCCACTAATATTGTGCATGCATTACATCTGGGCAAATTCCAGCATGTCCCATGTTTTGCACATACAATTAATTTGGTGGTGCAGAATTTTTTGAAAAATGACAGGGGCATGCAGGAGATGCTGTCGGTGGCCCGAAAAATTGTGGGCCACTTTCGACATTCAGCCACTGCATGCCAAAGACTGGAGCGCCAGCAAACACTCCTGAACCTGCCTTGCCATCACCTGAAGCAAGAGGTGGTAACGAGGTAGAATTCAACACTCTATATGCTTCAAGGGATGGAGGAGCAGCAAAAGGCCATTCAAGCCTATACATCCATCTACGATATAGGCAAAGGAAGGGGAATGCACCTGAATCAAGCACAAGGGAGAATGATTTACGTCTTGTGCAAGGTTCTCCAACCCTTCTAACTTGCCACACGTGAAGTCAGTTCAGACACTGCCAGCTTGAGTCAGGTCATTCCCCTCATCATGCTTTTGCAGAAGCAGCTGGAGAAATTGAAGGAGGAGCTATTCCGCGATTCCGCAAAGTATGTGGGACTTGTTGATGGAGCCCTTCATTCGCCTTGCTAGGATTCAAGGGTGGTCAATCTGTTGAAATCAGAGCACTACATTTTGGCCACCGTGCTCGATCCTAGATTTAAAGCCTACGTTGTATCTCTCTTTGGTTCTGGTATGAATGGTCGACCATGTTATGATCGACAGTCATTAGGTCGACCACTATTGGTCAACATTGGCATGGTCGACGTGGACAAAATCTCAACACATCAAAATGGTCGACACGTGAAAGATTGACATGAGTTTTTATACTTTTTTTGGTGTTGTTTTTTGTGTAAAGTGACGGGGAACCCCAATTAGTGCACTGCGATCCCTCGCATGGCTCGCTTCGCTCATCATGCTTCGGGAAAGGTGCCTCGCTCCGCTACCGTTGCGCTCGGAACAGATTACCATTCCCAGTCGTAGTCCACGTGGATCGTAAAGTATGGAAAAGTACCACAAAAGAAAAAAAATGTGAAAAAATCATGTTGATTTTTCATGTGTCAACAATTTTCATGTGTCGACTATGTGCCCATGTCGACCATGCCAACGTCGACCAATAGTGGTCGACCTAATGACTGTCGACCATAACATGGTCGACAATCCAAACAGATACCCTCTCTTTCCGGCAGGCACAAGTCTGCAGAGGTTCAAAGACCTGGGTGTGAGACAATTGTCAACTCAAGTGGAACGTGACTCGTCAACATCTCATCCTTCATTTTCTCCTGCAACTGGGTCTGCGAGGAAAAGGATAAGATTTCCTAGCCCACCTGCTGGCGGTGATGCAGGGCAGTCAGGAGCGAGTGCTGACATCTGGTCTGGACTGAAGGACCTGCCAACGATTACTGACATGTCTACTGTCACTGCATATGATTCTGTCACCATTGAAAGAATGGTGGAGGATTATATGAGTGACAGCATCCAAATAGGCATGTCAGACAGTCCGTATGTATACTGGCAGGAAAAAGAGGTAATTTGGATGCCCTTGCATAAACTGGCTTTATTTTACCTAAGTTGCGTCCCCTCCAGTGTCTACTCCGAAAGAGTGTTTAGTGCAGCCGGTAACCTTGTCAGCAATCGGCGGAGGAGGTTACTGCCACTTAATGTGGAGAAGATGATGTTCATCAAAATGAATTATAAATTCCTCCGGGAAGACCTTGACCAGCAATTGCCTCTAGAAAGTACACAGGGACCTGTGATGGTGGTTTCCAGTGGTGACAAATTAATAATCTGTGAGGAGGAGGAGGATGTACACACTGAAAGGGGTGAGGAATAGGAGGATGAGGATGAGGTCGACATCTTGCCTCTGTAGAGCCAGTTTGTGCAAGGAGAAATTGATTGCTTCTTTTTTGGTGGGGCCCAAACAAGCCAATCATTTCAGCCACAGTTGTGTGGCAGGCCCTGTCGCTGAAATGATTGGTTTGTTAAAGTGTGCATGTCCTGTTTATACAACATAATGTGTGTGGGAGATCCCAAGGACAATTCCAACTTGCACCTCTTTTTCTTCTTTGCATCATGTGCTATTGGGACTAGTTTTTTAAAGTGCCATCCTGTCTGACACTGCTGTACAACTCCAGGGGTACTGCCATTTAAGTCCAGTCCAGTGGTGCTGTCTTGTGCTGCATCAGTCCAGTGGTGGTGTCTTGTGCTGCCATAAGTCCAGTGGTGGTGTCCTGTGCTGTACATTATTTACTCCAAATAAAAGGGTTATATACATTACTTATATTATTATCTAAATAATTTTTACAGGGTTTGCCCTGTGTGGTGTAGGGGTACGCTTGCCTGTGCTGCATATTATTATAATAGCTCCACATAAAAGGGTCATTATTATCCGAATAAATTTTACAGGCTTTGCCGCGTGTGTGTGTGGTTTAGGGGTACGCTCTCCTGTGCCACCAATATTGTGCGTGTATTACATCTAGGCAAATTCCAGCACGTCCCATGAGCTACCTCATTGCACCTCTTTTTCTTCTTTGCATGATGTGCTGTTTGGGGCTTAGTTTTTTTAAGTGCCATCCTAGTCTGCAACTGCAGTGCCACTCCTAGATAGGCCAGGTGTTTGTGCCGCACACTTGTGTCGCTTAGCTTAGTCATACAGCTACCTCATTGCACCTCTTTTTCTTCTTTGCATGATGTGCTGTTTGGAGCCTAGTTTTTTTAAGTGCCATCCTGTCTGCCATTGCAGTGCCACTCCTAGATGGGCTAGGTGTTTGTGCCGCATGTCACAACTGAGGGCCTGAGCTGACGGGAGGCAGCCTCAGTTGTAGGGGCTGAGATGTACCGGAACCTGGGAGGTTGTATCAGACCCCTGGACATGTAAGTAACATGAATAATAACTGCCCGAAGGCGTGACCACGACAACTTGGATAAAAGTCAATGATGTTTATTATGACAACTCCGCAACACAGCAGCAGTAAAAGAAAACGTAAAAGTCAGCAAATAATAAATACAGTTCCTGGGTACTACAGGATGGCAGGAGCCACAGGGCACTGGTAGTGTGAGATAGCTCTTATGATCTTCTAGATGGAAAGTCCTTACCAGGCCCGACTGTAGCAATGGAGATAACCCAGGATTGTGCCAGCTGGTGTTCCAGGAAAAGCTGGGTTGCTGAAGGTAAAACAGCTGCTGTGGATACTGGCTGGAACCAGACTGTTGTTAGCACGGAGTGGATACTGGCTGGAACCAGTTAAATAATAAATGAACTTGGGAGCGATGAAATATGAACTGAAATGTAGAACTTGAGAGCGGAGAAATAATAATACCGGTGGAGAGTGGTAAAGTGTAGAAAGGACACCGGCCCTTTAAGGGAAGCTGTACTCTGCTGGAAGCTGAGCTGGAAGCAGGTAATGTTGTAGCTGGAAACAGATGAATCCACAATGGATTGGAGAGTCAGGCTACACCGCAGGTGGAATGCTGGTGCGGGTCTCTATGGTGGAAGTCTTGAGACAGGAGCTGGAACCTGGAAGACAATCACAGGAGAGAGACAAACAGGAACTAGGTTTGACAACCAAAGCACTGACGCCTTCCTTGCTCAGGCACAGTGTATTTATACCTGCAGCAAGGAAGGGATTGGCTAGGCAATTATGCAGATTAACAATACTGACAACAGATTGGAGGAAATGATCAGCTGACAGAATCCAAGATGGCTGCGCCCATGCAGACACTTGGAGGGAAGTTTGGTTTGTAATCCATGTGGTAATGAAAACAGTAATGGCGGCGCCGGCCACTGGAGACAGGAGACGCCAGGCTGACAAGTGCACATCCAACCACGCGACACAGCGGAGGCCGCGGCTGACATAATCGCCACTCTGACACTCTGCATGCAGAAGCTCAGGGACGGCGGCGGAGGCCGCGGGAGACGCCATGCCAGATGTAATAAGGCGTTACTGTGACAGCGTCTCAGAGAGACAGGAGAGGATGCAGGAATGTGAACATTAGGATAACAGATGGGATCCGGTCCTGGAGCGCTGAGCCAGCCTTAGGAGGCATCTGATGGGTAAGAAATGGCGTCCAGATACCCGGATCGTGACAGCACCCCCCCCCCCCCCCCCCCTTTAGGAGTGGCCCCAGGACACTTCTTTGGCTTTTGAGGAAACTTGGAATGGAATCTCCGGACCAAGGCAGGAGCATGGACATCAGAAGCATTGGTCCATGAACGTTCCTCAGGACCATAACCCTTCCAGTCAATAAGATATTGTAGTTGACCGTAACGGTGACGTGAGTCCAGGATCTTGGCCACTTCATACTCAACGCCTCGTTGAGTTTGGACTTTCGGAGTTGGAGGAAGTGAGGAATGAAACCGATTCAAGATCAGCGGTTTCAACAGGGAAACATGGAATGTCCTGGGTATTTTTAAGAAGGGAGGCAACTGGAGTCTGTAAGCAACAGGATTGATGACTTGTTCAATCTTGAAAGGACCGATATAGCGAGGTGCAAACTTCATACTGGGAACTCTTAACCTCAAATTCTTCGTGGATAACCATACCCGATCACCCACCTTGAGAGCAGGAACTGCTCGACGCTTCTTATCCGCAAACTTCTTGTACCTGAACGATGCCTTGAGCAGAGCTGATCGTACGCTCTTCCAGATATTGGCAAACTGATGCAAGGTGATATCCACTGCGGGAACAGAAGTTGCTGGAAGCGGTTGGAACTCAGGAACTTTAGGGTGGAATCCAAAGTTAGTGAAGAATGGTGTTGAAGCAGATGAAGAATGATACTGGTTGTTATGACAGAACTCGGCCCAGGGAAGTAATTGAACCCAGTCATCTTGAGAGGAGGACACATAGATGCGGAGGAAGGCCTCCAAGTCCTGATTCACCCTCTCGGTTTGACCATTGGTCTGAGGATGGTAAGCCGTGGAAAACTTTAGCTTGACTTGGAGGGCTTGACATAAACTTCGCCAGAATTTGGCTGTGAATTGAACTCCTCGATCTGAGATAATTTCTTCAGGAAGACCGTGGAGTCGGAAGATCTCTTGTATGAATACTTGAGCCAACTTGGAAGCTGACGGAAGACCGGTGAGAGGAATGAAGTGTGCCATCTTGGTGAACCGGTCAACTACCACCCAGATGGTATTGAACTTGTTGCACATGGGTAAGTCTGTAATGAAATCCATCGACAAGTGGGTCCATGGTCGACGGGGAACGGATAGTGGAACCAGTTGCCCCGCAGGCGACTGGCGGGATACTTTATGTTGGGCACACTTTGGGCAAGATGCAATAAACTCCAAGACGTCCTTTTTCAGAGTTGGCCACCAATAGGACCTAGAGATAAACTCCAGGGTTTTTTGGATACCTGTATGTCCGGCAAAACGGGAAGCATGGGCCCAATGCATGAGCTTCTTCCTTAGCATCGGCTTCACAAAACTTTTCCCTGATGGGGGCGTAGAGTCCATCCCTACCGTGGAGAATGCCAACGGATTTATAATAGGATGCTTGTCTGAAGACTCTGACTCATTTTCTTGCTCCCATGAGCGGGAAAGGGCATCGGCCTTGCGATTCTGAGAGCCCGGACAGAACTGGAGTTTAAAGTCGAACCTGGAAAAGAAAAGTGCCCATCTGGCCTGACGAGGGTTGAGACATTGTGCGCCCTTCAGGTATAAAAGGTTCTTGTGGTCTGTAAGTATGGTGATTAAATGAGAAGCTCCCTCCAACAGATACCTCCACTCTTCTAGAGCGAGCTTGATGGCTAGCAACTCCTGGTCGCCAATGGCATAGTTGCGCTCAGCTGGGGAGAACTTCCGGGAGAAGAAACTGCAAGGATGTAAATGGCCATCTTTAGCCCTCTGAGATAACACCGCTCCTACTCCAACGGAGGAGGCATCCACCTCTAGGATGAAAGGAGAGTCGATGTCAGGCTGTTTCAGGACAGGCGCAGAGATGAACCTCTGTTTTAAAAGATGAAAAGCTTGCATGGCTTCTTCAGACCACTTGGACGGGTTAGCACCCTTCTTGGTGAAAGCAGTAATAGGCGCCACAATGGTGGAAAAGTCTCGTATAAACTTTCGGTAATAATTGGCGAACCCTAAGAACCTCTGGACCCCTTTGAGGGTTAAGGGTACCGGCCAATTCTGAATTGCTTGTAGTTTCTCAGGATCCATCTCTAGTCCGGAACCGGACACAATGTACCCTAGAAACGGAATGGACTTGACTTCAAAGACGCATTTTTCTAATTTGCAATAGAGATGATTGACACGGAGACGGGACAGAACCTCTTTAACCCAAAAACGATGTTCCTCTAAATCGTTGGCAAAAATGAGGATATCGTCTAGATAGACCACGACATGACGGTATAGAATGTCTCTGAAAATCTCATTGACAAAATGCTGGAAGACAGCTGGAGCATTGCTTAATCCGAAGGGCATGACGAGGTACTCATAATGTCCGTCACGGGTGTTAAAGGCGGTCTTCCACTCGTCACCCTCACGGATCCGGATGAGATTGTATGCACCTCGCAAGTCCAGCTTTGTAAAGATGGTAGCTCCGCTAACTCTGTCAAAGAGCTCAGTAATCAGGGGTAAAGGATAACGGTTCTTGATGGTAATGTCGTTCAAACCTCTGTAGTCGATGCACGGCCGCATACCACCATCTTTCTTTTTTACAAAAAAGAAGCCTGCGCCGGCTGGGGAAGAAGAAGGTCGAATGAACCCCTTTGCTAGGTTCTCTTTAATGTATTCCTCCATAGAATGCGTCTCAGGCAGAGACAACGGATAAGTTCGGCCTCGAGGTGGAACCTTCCCTGGAACGAGATCAATCGGGCAGTCCCATTCTCTATGAGGAGGAAGGATATCAGCAGAAGCTTTACTGAACACATCCGTGAAATCTTGATATGGAGGAGGTGGAACATCAGACGACCTGGGGGAGGAAGAACAGACAGGCAATACTTTAAACAAACATGTCTCTGCACAGGAGGAACCCCATGCCAGGATTTGCGTAGTCGTCCAATCAATTGTAGGATTGTGAAGACGGAGCCATGGAAGGCCCAGGACCACAGGATGTGTGGCTCTTGGAATCACTAAAAGTGAAATAAGTTCGGAATGAAGAACTCCCACTCTCAGACGAACTGGTAGAGTCCTTAGAGCAATAACAGTATCAAAAATTTTACTGCCATCCACGGCAGTTAAGGAAAAGGAGGAAGGAAGTCTCTCGGTGGGTAGGGACCACCGTTTAACATAGGCTTCAGTAATAAAGTTCCCAGCTGCTCCGGAATCAAGGAGAGCAATGACGTTCCGATAACGTTGAGCAACTTGAAGCGAGACTGGGAGATTACAATCATGAGGAGATGGAGAGGAGATCATTACTCCTAGCCGGCCCTCTCCTGGGCGAGCTAGGGTTTGGAGTTTTCCCGGACGTTCGGGACAGGCATTGATGGTGTGAGACGGAGCTGCACAGTAAAGACAAAGAGACTCAGAGAGACGTCTTCGGCGCTCAGCAGGAGTTAAACGGGAACGGCCAATTTGCATGGGCTCATCTTTAGATGGTGACAGTTGACGAGGAGGAGGAGCAGAAGATTTTGGAGCAGATGATCTTCCACGCTCAGTTGCTCTCTCTCTGAAACGTAAATCAACTTTCGTGCAGAGTGAGATTAGCTCATCTAACTTAGAAGGTAAGTCTCTGGTAGCTAACTCATCTTTAATAAGCTCAGATAAGCCATGCCAGAATGCAGCATACAGGGCCTCGTCGTTCCATGCCAGTTCGGATGCCAGGATCTGGAACTGTATCAGATATTGTCCTACAGTACGTGACCCCTGGCGTAAACGGAGAATCTCGGATGAAGCTGAGGTTACCCGGCCTGGCTCGTCGAAGATGCGCCTGAATGTTGACACGAATGCAGTGTAAGAAGATAGCAGGGTGTCGGACCTCTCCCATAACGGTGATGCCCAGTCAAGGGCGGAGCCACTGAGAAGAGAGATGATGTAGGCAATTTTTGTACGGTCACTGGGAAAATTGCCAGGTTGTAGCTCAAACTGAATCTCACACTGGTTGAGAAATCCCCTGCAGAATCTTGGAGATCCGTCAAATTTTGCTGGCGTTGGAAGATGAAGACGTGGAGCAGAAATGGGTAAGGTGGGTGGGGTTATAGCTGGAGTCACTGTGGTTGACGCACCAGATGCGCCTGATCCACGGAGAGTTGTCTGAATCCCATCCAGCCGAGTAGAGAGATCCTGGAGACAGCGGATGATGTGGCCCTGTGCAGCCTCCTGATGTTCTAGTCGGGCTGCCAGTTCTTGCATCGGCCTGGCCGCCTGATCCTGGTCTCCGGCTGGATTCATTAGGTCAGTGCTTACTGTCACAACTGAGGGCCTGAGCTGATGGGAGGCAGCCTCAGTTGTAGGGGCTGAGATGTACCGGAACCTGGGAGGTTGTATCAGACCCCTGGACATGTAAGTAACATGAATAATAACTGCCCGAAGGCGTGACCACGACAACTTGGATAAAAGTCAATGATGTTTATTATGACAACTCCGCAACACAGCAGCAGTAAAAGAAAACGTAAAAGTCAGCAAATAATAAATACAGTTCCTGGGTACTACAGGATGGCAGGAGCCACAGGGCACTGGTAGTGTGAGATAGCTCTTATGATCTTCTAGATGGAAAGTCCTTACCAGGCCCGACTGTAGCAATGGAGATAACCCAGGATTGTGCCAGCTGGTGTTCCAGGAAAAGCTGGGTTGCTGAAGGTAAAACAGCTGCTGTGGATACTGGCTGGAACCAGACTGTTGTTAGCACGGAGTGGATACTGGCTGGAACCAGTTAAATAATAAATGAACTTGGGAGCGATGAAATATGAACTGAAATGTAGAACTTGAGAGCGGAGAAATAATAATACCGGTGGAGAGTGGTAAAGTGTAGAAAGGACACCGGCCCTTTAAGGGAAGCTGTACTCTGCTGGAAGCTGAGCTGGAAGCAGGTAATGTTGTAGCTGGAAACAGATGAATCCACAATGGATTGGAGAGTCAGGCTACATCGCAGGTGGAATGCTGGTGCGGGTCTCTATGGTGGAAGTCTTGAGACAGGAGCTGGAACCTGGAAGACAATCACAGGAGAGAGACAAACAGGAACTAGGTTTGACAACCAAAGCACTGACGCCTTCCTTGCTCAGGCACAGTGTATTTATACCTGCAGCAAGGAAGGGATTGGCTAGGCAATTATGCAGATTAACAATATTGACAACAGATTGGAGGAAATGATCAGCTGACAGAATCCAAGATGGCTGCGCCCATGCAGACACTTGGAGGGAAGTTTGGTTTGTAATCCATGTGGTAATGAAAACAGTAATGGCGGCGCCGGCCACTGGAGACAGGAGACGCCAAGCTGACAAGTGCACATCCAACCACGCGGACACAGCGGAGGCCGCGGCTGACATAATCGCCACTCTGACACTCTGCATGCAGAAGCTCAGGGACGGCGGCGGAGGCCGCGGGAGACGCCATGCCAGATGTAATAAGGCGTTACTGTGACAGCGTCTCAGAGAGACAGGAGAGGATGCAGGAATGTGAACATTAGGATAACAGATGGGATCCGGTCCTGGAGCGCTGAGCCAGCCTTAGGAGGCATCTGATGGGTAAGAAATGGCGTCCAGATACCCGGATCGTGACACCGCATACTTGTGTCACTTAGCTTAGCTATCCAGCTCCCTCATTGCACCTCTTTTTCTTCTTTGCATCATGTGCTGTGTGGGGCCTATTTTTTAAATCTGCCATCCTGTCTGCCACTGCAGTGCCACTCCTAGATGGGCCAGGTGTTTGTGCCGCACACTTGTGTCACTTAGCTTAGTCATACAGCCACTTCTGTGCAACCTTTTGGCCTAAAAACAATATTATGAGGTGTGAGGTGTACAGAATAGACTGGAAATGAGTGCAAATTAATGTTATTGAGGTTAATAATACCGTAGGATCAAAATTACTCCCAAATGATGTGAGTTTAGCTGTTTTTATGTTTTTTTTTTTTAATCATCCAAATCCAAAACCAAAACACGAAAGGGTGGTTTGGCCAAAACCAATCCAGATCCAAAACACAAGCATGGTACCAGAACCAAAACCAAAACACAAAACATGAAAAATTCCTGCCGCACATCTCTACGTGAGCGCTTGGCAGCGATTTTTGCAGGCCTGTGATCAGATAGTCGCTGCCTACTGGGGGAGGGGATTTTAGCTGTGCAAGTGTGCGAACGCATGTGTAGCAGAGCGGCACAAACTGATTTCGTGCAGTCTTACTTACAGTAGGACTTACTTAGCTGTTGTGGTCACTTCAGCCTGCCCGGGACCAGAATTGATGTCAGACACCCTCCCTTCCAACGCTTGGACATGCCTGCATTTTTCCAGACACTCCCTGAAAACGGTCATTTGCCACCCACAAACGCCCTCTTCCTGTCAGTGACCTTGCAATCGCCCGGGCAATTGTTTTTTTCGCACCATCCCGTTGCTATGCACCGATCCCCATTGCTGTGGTCCAACGCGCATGCGCATTGCGGTGCATACGCATGCGCAGTTCATATCTGATCACAGGCTGTGAGAAAACGCTGCCTAGCGATCAGGTCTGAATTACCCCCTACATTCCCTACCACATTTATATGTACACATATACTGTTCAAACTATTATTGTCCACATATTTTAAATGGACCAACTATAAAGTACAATTGATTCCATATATGAAATTAAGGGGTCTAGTTACTAAGCCTTGGAGAGAAAAAAGTGGATGGAGATAAAGTACCAGCCAATCAGCTCCTAACTGCCATGTTACAGGCTGGGTTTGAAAAATGACAGTTAGGAGCTGGTTGGCTGGTACTTTATCTCTGTTCACTTTATCTCTCTTCAAGGCTTAGGGGGTCATTCCGACCTGATCGCACGCTGCACTTCCTCGCAGTGGTGAGATCGGGTCAGAACTGCGCATGCGCAGTGTGCGCATTGCACACGCGTGGCATTAGGGGTCGCCGGGCTACGACGCTGGAAACGAAGAAAGCGGTCGCAGCGGTGACAGCAAGAAGATTGACATAAGGAAGGCGTTCCGGGGCGTCACCTGTCCGTTGGCGGCTGTTTTCGGGGAGTGGTGAGGAAAACGCAGGGGAGCGGATGTCTGACGTCAAAGCCGGCCCCATCATCGCTGGATCCGTCGCACAGGGTAAGTATGTCCAGGGCTGGTCTTGATTTGTGAGAAACTTTTTTAGCATAGCAGGGCTGCACAAGCGATCGCAGCCCTGCTATGCTAAAATACACTCCATTATAGACAGAGATTAGTTGATCGCACCAGCAGCAAAAAGTTGCTTTGTGCAATCAACTCGGAATGACCCCCTTACTACACAGACCCCTTTATTTCAACTGTCCATTTGCAGTTTGGGCACCGTGTTGGTATACACAGTACACACCTCCTTATTTGTCAAGCAGTGGTCCACCAAACCATATAGCAAGTGCCCCAAATTAGTTAAAGAAAAAAGCAGTTTGCTGCCGTAATCACCAGCGCACTGTAGTCACAGTGATCATCAGCAACTGCAGGACAGGATTTAGATGCCAACTCACTCTACAGGGGGAAGGAGGATTCCCCGCCCCCAACTCTACTCCTTTTTTATTATCCTCCTCCTCCTGCTTCCAATGTACTATACTGCTTCCATGTAACAAAAGCATGCAGAGGTTTTCCAAGTGTGACTCTGCCCTGCCGGTCCCCATGAGTGCTTTACCTCTCTCTCCAAGTGTTCTTCTAACACCCCATCTTCATCCTATTACTACCTCACCCCATGTGTTTCTCTAATGATTCTTCCCTTTGTATATCTGACCTTGTCGTCTTTTTCATGCCTATGACTTTGACTACCCATGACAGGTGGCTGGTGATCAGAAGTGTGACGTCAAACGAAGGCAAGGGTGGCATTGGCGTCGGTGACAACCGGTGCAGCTAACAGCCCCCCCACATGCCCTAAAATGGGGAGTTGCTGGAAGCATATAATCTGGAGGTAAGGCATGGCCTGGGGGGAAGCCGCCTTTTACATTACTCCAGGTGCATGCACAGTTTTGCCCCAGTAGAGGCTGGCCTGCCCGTGGAAATTGAGGAGAATAATCCGCATCCTTCTCTGCCTCGTCCTGCCTCTGATCCTGCCCTGCTCAGTGCTGTAAATATGTACGGTTTGCAGGCATAGGCTGACTCTATTCAAAAGGGCCCTAGGTCTCCTTGTTTAGCTTCTCTCTCTCCTTAGGGGTAAAAAGGTAAAGATTTTCTCAAACCACTTAAGGTCACTGGGAGAGCTGTCAGTACCCTTTACACAGCAGATAAGCAGTTGCTGACTACCAGAGGCGTAACTAGGGTTTTCGGAGCCCAGGGTAAGATGAAGAGTGCCCCCCCCCCCCCCAAAAAAAAAAAAATTATAATAATAAAAAAAACACAAAATGAAGTATTTGTGCACGCACCCATGCACCAGGAGGGGCATGGCCACTGAAAATGGGGCATGCCAACATGACTATCACCTACCCCCTGTGTCGCCTCTCAGCACACTATCACCTACCCCTTGTGTCGTCTCTCAGCACACCTTCATTCAATTTTTGCACAGTATGCACGCAGAGTCCCCTTTTTACACAGTGCCAGATACATAATTGCCCCACAGGGCTAGATACACAATTGCCCCACAGTGCCAGATATATATTGCCCCACAGTGCCAGATACACATTGCCTCAAAGTATCAGATACATGAATCCCCCCCACCCACCCCCGCGCTGGCGGCTGCTTACATCAACCTGGATCCCCGCTCACTGTCACCGCTGCTGCTGGCCTCTGCTATGTGAGGGGAGGAGAGTGCAGCGCAGCGCAGCACCTCTCCTGCTCCTCAACGCTCCACGAAGTCCGGTCTCCGGCGGCGGCTATCTTAAATGAGGTGCCGGTTCGTTAGCCAATCAGAGCTCGCGGACCGGCAGCCAATCAGGAGCCGGTCCGCAAGCTCTGATTGGCTAACGCCGCCGGAGACCAGACAGACACTCACACTGAGCAGTGAGCACATTGAGGGGCAGATGAGACGCTGCGCTTTCCTCCCCTCACATTGCAGCGGGACGGGGGCAGAGCAATAGCAGGGGCGGGTGGGCATGAAGCCCCCTCTGCTGGGCCTGCCAAGGTGTCCAGGACACGTGCCCTGCTCGACCCCCTTTAGTTACACCTCTGCTGACTACAAAGCTTTCCTTTAATGCACTTAAGAGTCAAAATATCTATCTCTTCTTTCCTCCTATTGCTCTCTGAGAGGTTCGGCAATGTTTAGTTCAAGTGACAGGTTAACCTCTGAAAATTGAGACACTTTTCTCTTCTGACTGGATATAGGTTGGTTAAGTAATTATATCTGAATTTATATATATATATACACCGTATATACTCGCGTATAAGCCGAATTTTTCAGCACTTTTTTTGTGCTGAAAAAGCCACCTCGGCTTATACTCGAGTCAGTGGCAGTGCAGTGTGACAGGCAGGTCAGTGGGAAGGAGGGACACGGAGCGCACAGCGCGCGCCTCTCCTGTGTCCCTCCTGCATCTCCGGCGGCAGCGGCGGGTCTATTAAAGGAAGTACCCGTTCGTGACCTCTGATCACGAACCGGCACTTCCTTTAATAGACCCGCCGCGGCCGCCGGAGATGCAGGAGGGACACAGGAGAGGCGCGCGCTGTGTGCTCCGTGTCCCTCCTTCAGAAGACAGCGCGGGATCGACGGAGGGGTAAGTAACAGGCACTGGGGGAGCATATTTGGCACTTGGGGAGGGGGCATATGTGGCAGCATGAGGGGCATATGTGGCAGCATGAGGGGCATATGTGGCAGCATGAGGGGCATATGTGGCAGCATGAGGGCATATCTGGCACTGTGGGGCATATCTGGCAGCATGAGGGGCATATCTGGCAGCATGAGGGCATATCTGGCACATCTGGCACTGTGGGGCATATGTGGCAGCATGAGGGGCATATCTGGCAGCATGAGGGCATATCTGGCACATCTGGCACTGTGGGGCATATGTGGCAGAATGAGGGGCATATTTGGCAGCATGAGGGCATATCTGGCAGCATGAGGGCATATCTGGCACATCTGGCACTGTGGGGCATATTTGGCAGCATGAGGGCATATCTGGCACTGTGGGGCATATTTGGCAGCATGCGGGCATATCTGGCACATCAGGCACTGTGGGGCATATGTGGCAGCATGAGGGGCATATCTGGCAGCATGAGGGCATATCTGGCACATCTGGCACTGTGGGGCATATGTGGCAGCATGAAGGGCATATTTGGCAGCATGAGGGCATATCTGGCAGCATGAGGGCATATCTGGCACATCTGGCACTGTGGGGCATATTTGGCAGCATGAGGGCATATCTGGCACTGTGGGGCATATTTGGCAGCATGCGGGCATATCTGGCACATCAGGCACTGTGGGGCATATGTGGCAGCATGAGGGGCATATCTGGCAGCATGAGGGCATATCTGGCACATCTGGCACTGTGGGGCATATGTGGCAGCATGAAGGGCATATTTGGCAGCATGAGGGCATATCTGGCAGCATGAGGGCATATCTGGCACATCTGGCACTGTGGGGCATATTTGGCAGCATGAGGGCATATCTGGCACTGTGGGGCATATTTGGCAGCATGAGGGCATATCTGGCACATCCGGCACTGTGGGGCATATCTGGCAGTATGAGGGCATATCTGGCACTGTGGGGGCATATCTGGCAGTATGAGGGCATATCTGGCACTGAGGGCTGTGTACGGCTAGAGCTTCATTTCCCACCCTAGGCTTATACTCGAGTCAATAAGTTCTCCCAGGTTTTTGTGGTAGAATTAGGTGCCTCGGCTTATATTCGGGTCGACTTATACTCGAGTATATACGGTATATATATATATATATAAGAGAATGCGGCGGCACTCGTAGACTGATTATCAAAAAGCTTATATTAAGCATACAGGTAACGAAACCACCAACGTTTTGGGGACCAACACGCCCCTTTGTCAAGGTCTACTCACCTTGACAAAGGGGAGTGTTGGTTCCCGGAACATTGGTGGCTTCTTTACCTGTATGCTTAATACAAGCTTTTGATAATCAGTCTCCGAGTGCCGCCACATTCTCTTCCATTAATGTGCATTTCATCACGGCAGGCACCGGGGCGCTAATCTCTTCCATGGGAGTGCTGACCTATTTCTGCTTTATATATACAAGTTGAGTATCCCTTATCCAAAATGCTTGGGACCAGAGGTATTTTGGATATGGGATTTTTCCGTATTTTGGAATAATTGCATACCATAATGAGATATCATGGTGATGGGACCCAAGTCTAAGCACAGAATGTGTGTATGTTTCATATACACCTTATACACACAGCCTGAAGGTCATTTTAGCCAATATTTTTTATAACTTTGTGCATTAAACAAAGTGTGTGTACATTCACACAATTCATTTATGTTTCTTATACACCTTATACACACAGCCTGAAGGTCATTTAATACAATATTTTTAATAACTTTGTGTATTAAACAAAGTTTGTGTACATTGAGACATCAAAAAACAAAAGCTTCACTATCCCACTCTCACTCAAAAAAGTCAGTATTTCGGAATATTCCGTATTTCGGATATTTGGATATGGGATACTCAACCTGTATATATATATATATATATATATATATATATACATATATATACAGATAAAAGGCCAATACCACTGACTCATCACAAAATCTCCTGAACTTCCTTGCCAGTGCGATGTTTGACAGTGTTTAGGGGTGGCAGTTGATTTGGCTCCCCTATTTGAATAATGGACTGCTCTGCAACTGCAAGGAAGTCCAGAAATAGAGCATTGTGTCCTCTACCCTCCGTGACTTGGTATTGCCAACGCCATGCATTCTTTATAGCCCCAGCTGGGTGGGCTGTCTTACCTCTGCTCTGTGAGGGGAGAATTATCTCATCCCTTTTAACCCCTTTGCGGGTGGAATTTTGAAGAATTCTTTCTTAGTGGGTGCCTACGTCACAAAAAGCAAGCTACTGTCCCAATTTCATGTTCCTAGTCCTTATGGTTCAGGAGATTTTGTGATGAGTCAGTGGTATTTGCTCTCTCACTTTCTCTTTCTCTCTCTCATATATATATATATATATATATATATATATTTAGAATACCTGTGAGGAAGTCATACCGTACACAGATTGTAGACAGGACGAAACTCATTGCTGTGGATGTGGATTCACTGGATTGGGACCTATGGTGATGTTTGGAAGTGTCCATTTTCTGGATTTCACTCACCAGTGTTTTACCAGATAGGCCCTTACATTTTAAACTACTGTATGTCCGAATTTGTAGAAATTTAAAAAAATATAATATGTTATGGGGTGCGCTATGATGTCTTTTTTTCACCCTTATATTTGAGTTGCATGTGTATACAGTACATTTGAAGAACTTTGAGAGGACGTATTGACCATGAAAGATCTTTCTGAGTCAGATAAGCCTATAATATTTATTTTTTGGTAAATTTTGAAATTGGTTGAGCATTTGAAAAACATTGCACAGTGAGGCGGCTATTGTTGTCTTTTTTTGGGGGGGTTCATTCCTCACCAATAATATATATACAGTATACTGTATATGTGGTCCAGTCCAGAGATTTATTTATTAGCAGTTTCTTATATAGCGTAGCATATTCCGTTGCGCTTTACAATTAGAGATACACAGGTTGGGTTGTTTGTCACGATTCTCCACGCTGCAATTCTCCAGATACACCAATCTGAGCGCACTGTCTATGACACGGTACTGATTACCTCAGCGTGTATGGTAAATCCACGCGGTAAACTGCCACCAGCAGAAGTACCAGTCGTTGCATCTAACAGGCCAAGCGACTTTTAGGGACCACCCCCAGGACAAGCTTCTGCTCTCACCCGCACACAAAGGGGTATATGCAATTCACGGCGAATCGCGGCAAATTATCGCCGTTTTTTTAATTTGACACAATTCGACAGGTGAATTCCGGCAGGTGGTTGCCGGAATTCACCATATTCAATGAAAAACGGATTCGACAGTCCCGCGGGAGAAAAACGGACGATTTGCCGGATTTTGCCGCGAATTAAAAAAACGGGAAAAACCCGGAAAAAAATGGCGTGGGGTCCCCCCTCCAAAGCATAACCAGCCTCGGGCTCTTCGAGCTGGTCCTGGTTTTAAAAATCCGGGGTCAAAATTGACAGCGGATCCCCCGTATTTTTAAAACCAGCACCGGGCTCTGCGCCTGATGCTGGTGCAAAAAATACGGGGGACAAAATGAGTAGTGGTCCCCCGTATTTTTTACACCAGCATCGGGCTCCACTAGCTGGACAGATAATGCCACAGCCGGGGGTCACTTTTATACAGTGCCCTGCGGCCGTGGCATTAAATATCCAACTAGTCACCCCTGGCCGGGGTACCCTGGGGGAGTGGGGACCCCTTCAATCAAGGGGTCCCCCCCCAGCCACCCAAGGGCCAGGGGTGAAGCCAGAGGCTGTCCCCCCCATCCAAGGGCTGCGGATGGGAGGCTGATAGCCTTGAGAAAAATGTCTGAATATTGTTTTTTCCAGTAGTACTACAAGTCCCAGCAAGCCTCCCCCGCAAGCTGGTACTTGGAGAACCACAAGTACCAGCATGCGGGAGAAAAACGGGCCCGCTGGTACCTGTAGTACTACTGGAAAAAAAATACCCAAATAAAAACAGGACACACACACCGTGACAAGTACAACTTTATTACATACTGCCGACACACACATACTTACCTATGTTGACACAAAGCAGTCGGTCCTCTTCTCCAAGTAGAATCCACGGATACCTGAAAATAAAAGATAATTATACTCACCTTCCAGCGTCCAGAGATACATCCACGTCCAGAAAATAATCCAGGTACTTGGCAAAAAAAAAAAAACGCAATGACCCGATCCTGCGGACTGAAAGGGGTCCCATATTGACACATGAGACCCCTTTCCCCGAATGTGCCGGGACCCCACGTGACTCCTGTCACTGAGGTCCCTTCAGCCAATCAGGAAGCGCTACTACGTGGCGCTCACCTGATTGGCTGTGCGCTGTCTGTGCTGTGACAGCGCATCGCAAAGCCTCTCCATTATATTCAATGGTGGGAACTTTGCCGTCAGCGGGGGGGTTACCCGTGGTCAGCCGCTGACCGGCGGGTGACCCCACCGCTAACCGCAAGGTTCCCACCATTGAATATAATGGAGAGGCTTTGCGATGCGCTGTCTGAGCTCAGACGCGCAGAGCCAATCAGCAGAGTGCAAGGACGTTGCACTCGCTGATTGGCTGAAGAGACCTTTCAGTGACAGCTGTCACGTAGAGGTCTCTGCATTCGGGGAAAGGGGTCTCATGTGTCAACATGGGACCCCTTTCAGTCCGCTGGCACGGGTTTTTGCGTTTTGTTATTTTGCCAAGTACCTGGATTATACTCTGGACGTGGATTTATCTCTGGATGCTGGAAGGTGAGTATAATTTTTTAACAGGTACCCTCGGATCGTCGGAGACTGTGGCAGTCGGCGTGTCAATATAGGTAAGTATGTGTGTGTCGGCAGTATGTAATAAAGTTGTACTTGTCACGGTGTGTGTGTCCTGTTTTTATTTGGGTATTTTTTTTCCAGTAGTACTACAGGTACCAGCGGGCCCATTTTTCTCCCGCATGCTGGTACTTGTGGTTCTCCAAGTACCAGCTTGCGGGGGAGGCTTGCTGGGACTTGTAGTACTACTGGAAAAAACAATATTCAGACATTTTTCTCAAGGCTATCAGCCTCCCATCCGCAGCCCTTGGATGGGGGGGACAGCCTCGGGCTTCACCCCTGGCCCTTGGGTGGCTGGGGGGGGGGACCCCTTGATTGAAGGGGTCCCCACTCCCCCAGGGTACCCCGGCCAAGGGTGACTAGTTGGATATTTAATGCCACGGCCGCAGGGCGCTGTATAAAAGTGACCCCCGGCTGTGGCATTATCTGTCCAGCTAGTGGAGCCCGATGCTGGTGTATAAAATACGGGGGACTCCTACTCTTTTTGTCCCCCGTATTTTTTGCACCAGCATCAGGCGCAGAGCCCGGTGCTGGTTTTAAAAATACGGGGGATCCGCTGTCAAATTTTTCCCCGCATTTTTAGAACAAGGACCAGCTCGAAGAGCCCGAGGCTGGTTATGCTTTGGAGGGGGGACCCCACGCCATTTTTTTCCTTGATTTTACCGTTCCAGCTATAAAAAAAAAATAAAAAAATTTAAATATATAAATAATACTTGTGCCTCCAAAAAAGACAAACCAAGTACCTAATCCCTTCTAATATAAATAGATATGCTATTACCAAAAAAAAAAAAACACCAAAAAAAACATGTTTTAAATTTTTTTTATTGGTTTCACCCTCCAAAGTGTGGCGGATTGAAAATGACGAATTTACTGTCTAAAAGCACTGTTGTCGAATTTCCAAACTTGAATTGAATAGACTTTGGTCGAATTGCAGCATGTGTATCATTGCAAAAAAGTCGAATTTCAAAAAGTCGAATTTTGAAAGTCCGTTTTTTTGTCGGAAAGTACTGAATTGCATTGTCGATTTTTTTTTTGGGGCGAAAATTCGACCGCAATTGCATATACCCCAAAGTTATTAATACGTAAACATTTGGTATCCTGACCTCTCTCGAGGCTTTGGGTTGGAAAAGACAGGTAACAGAAATAAGATTAAGAATTTTTAATCCAAGTATACAGTAAACTTCAAAGTTTATTGTTACAGAAAAAAGAAAGTTACAAGAATATAATAGTTGTAAATAGTCACACACTTAAATACAATTAAAAAAAAAAAAAAAAAGAGGAATAAACACAGCTTCACCTTAAGTTGGGCTGGCGGATTGAGGCCTATCCTTGATTGACTTATTGGAACATCTGTACCCTTCAATAACCTCATGCAAAATGAATCAGAGATACACAGGTTGGCTTGTTTAAAACTACTTACTGTGCCCCTGTTAACAGTGTTAACACCTTGCCACATCCAGGGGTCACAATGCCTCATGCTTTTGGCCCCCTGTTTTACTGGCAAACCTCAAAACGTTACATAACATGTTTTTAACCATTTCTGGCAGGCAGAAAATCTCAAAACAACTTGTGGTTTGTGTTATGTCAACCTTCACGATCATAATATCTTTTTACTCATCTACCTGTGAATAAGAAGCAGTTCACAGATAGCATCATCTGCACATTGTGGGCTGCTGCCAGACCAGGCCTGGGACATTAGTGCTACCCATATCCCCCCCCCCCCCCGATGGTGGTCCTGGGTAGCACCTGTGTTAATTACATTGTAGATGATATATTGTGTACCAAAAAAAGCTGTAAAGAAGGAATGCTATACACTGTAAACGTACTCTGACAAGTGATAAATATGGCTCTATTGTAGTGGAATCAGGGGACAAAGGGTAATGTTATTGTCATTTGCATGAGATGTGTTTTGAGCCTGCGGAAAGGATCCCAGACATACGCAGCTCCAGTAAGTGCACTATTCATAGTGCACATTTTCATTTGTCTTCACAGGCCAAAGGAAGTTCAGCATTAGTCATGCTAGTCTTCCTATCTATTTTAGGCAACTAGTAAATTGTAGCAAGGTTTAAATTTGACAAGCTACCTTTTCCCCCTGCAGAGGTGCATGCATCATTCCTGCTATATTTACACATAACTTTAGCCTATATGATGCCAATTCCTACTGTGCATACTGTATATTTATAGGAAGGATTCATTTTTACTTTACTGGTTCTATAAATATCTGATCTTACTAGCTAAATAAAATTGTGTTGTACAGAGATTACAACGTACCTCCCACACAAGCCAATTTCAGTGGGCCAGTCTCTGTCTCGTTGTTACACTCAAGACTGCATTATTTCTATTGCTGGGGAGCTGGGGTGGTATGTGGTCTTGCTCCCTCAGACTCCCTAATATGTATACGCCACCTTTGCAGTGTGACAGCAGACCCTATACCGAGATGTCGATCTCTGATGTTGGTAGATATGTTAAAGGGTTGATGAAAAGTGAAACCTACATAAGTCTGCATAGTGTATACATAAAATTCCCATGCACAGGCCCAGAAAAGAGGTCACACACATATGCGCCTATGCCCATTTAACACTTATGCCTCCTTGCACCAAGGGTGGCAGGACAGGGGAGGAGCAGTGGGCAAATGCAGGCCAAGTAGCGTAAAGTGTTGATGGAATTACAAACAGATATAGGGGGTTATTTAGAGTTGTTAGCAAACCAAAAAGCACACTAATGGGCAAAACCATGTGCACTGCAGGTGGGGCAGATGTAACTTGTGCACAGAGAGTTAGATTTGGGTGGGGTGTGTTCAAACTGAAATCTAAATTGCAGTGTAAAAAGAAAGCAGCCCATGCACATAAACAATATAACCCAACCAAATCTAAATCTCTCTGCACGTTACATCGGCCCCACCTACAGTGAACATGGTTTTGCCCATTAGTGTGCTTTTTTGGTTTGCTAAGAACTATGAATAACCCCCATAGATCAGTACAGAGAGACATACTGTATAAATACCTATCCAAGTTGTATTATTCTGAGTGCTTGAGGACAGGAGCTGCACAGTAAGGTACAAACTATAAAATGGGTGTAGCCAGACCACATGGTAAACCAGACCTTAGGTGAAAAAGACACAGTAGTAAAATTACTCAAGTCTTTTATAAACATATCCCAGCATGCAATAATATAATGTAGTTCTACTGCAGCTGGTTTATCTATACTGGTGAAATAATTGTGGTGGATTCATAGGGGGAGATTCAAATGTGTGAAAACTAAAGTCAGTTGGGTGTCTGTTTTTTCCTGTCTATTAGATAGGAAAAAACAGACTCCCAACTGACTTTTCAAACATTTGACTCTCCCCCATAGTAAATTTATAGAGGAAGCAAAGATCCACAAGTACTATTTCCTAGTGAATTACTACAGACTCAGTATACAGTAGGAATGGGCTAAACAATGACAGGATCTAGATCTAGGACGAATGATAAAATGGCACAAGTACAGTAGGTCAAAGTAACATGACATATTAGACACACAAACTTATAGGGGTTTCCAGATGCTCAGAAATTAAGTGATCTAATATACGCAGTCTGTCATGCTTTCTGGCTAGCAGGCCCCACCAATGGTGGTGCTAGCTGCCCACTCTGGAATGGCAATCCAACCCCCATTACTTCTTTAGTTCTTAACAGTCAGGTAGTGGGTGAGCTGATATCTGCTCTTCAGTGCAAGTTTGATGGCGGGACACATTAGCCATGTGCACACTTCCAGTACATCAAAGATACGGAGAAGCAGTATCTGGCAATGTCATAGGACAGAAACTGCTAGCTGCTTCTTCTCCATGTCAGCAACCAGCATTCCATGTGGTGATGTGGTGGACAATAAAAACAGTAAATAAATGACACACATTCTATGTTTTATGTGCCCTTAAGCACTGGCACCCTAGGCAACTGCCTAGATTTACCTAATGGTAATGTCAGCCTGCGACTCTCTTCTGGAATACCTTATTGCACATGTTACGGATCTCTTCCTTGCCCTCTGAGTATAGCCACCACTGGCATACTCCGCATCCCATGTGTGCAGTCTGAAACATAGGGATACAGAAGTGTCTGCTTCTCTAATTTACATTAGATGTGTACTGATTTGCATTAGTGAGGATCAGTGCTGTAACAGCTTTTATACTTATTGCTATGCAGCTGGTAGTATCCTGGACAGTATGGGATATACCCATAGCCAGATTAAGGGGCGTAGCAGGGCATACAGTACCCGGGCCCCCCCCCCCCTTTGTTAAGGGGCCCTCAGACAGAGCACACCAACATCGCTAGCTTTCCCTCTCACGCCGTAGCAGAACCAGTCATCCAGAATGCGAGGAGGGCAGTATGCATTGCAGGCAGAGTATCAGGTTTTATGAGCTACCGATTGAGCTTTCTGACCAGAGGAGAGATAGGAGGGTGGAGTGAGCTGTAAGTGACACAGAGATCCCAGCTTCTCCTCCTCCCTGCCTGGTGTCTGGGTCCTATGTAACATGGCATTATTCAACTATTAGTTTAAATCTAATATACCCCATTGGATTACATTTAATATACACAATCCATACATCCTAACATGACTCAGTCCTGGAGGGATACCATGCTATATTAAGTTATGATTGCAATCACCTGTGTTGAAACACCTTTCATATCTATGAAATAGTTCAACACAGGTCACACCAATCATATATTAAGAAGGAAGTCCAGGTAAACAGCATTTTATCCCTCCTGGAATGGGTCATGTTGGGAGGTATGCACAATCTAAATTACACTCCCCCGCCTTCTACCGGGGCCCCCTTGTTTTAAGTGCATCACCAAGGCTTAATCCGGCCCTGGATATACCAAGTGCAGGCTAATTCATTTTCTATTTAGAATCTTACAGTATGATTGCCTTAATGCCAGTAGATGAGGTAATGTGGTGATCTAGTTACTTTATGTTGTTCTATCTTTGTAATGGTATATTGGGCCCGATTCAGCTTCAGACGGTTCTCTTCAGAATCAGAACGCAGTTTAAGACCTGGAGAGGGGCAGGAGCGGGGCATCGACGCCACGTTTTGTGGTTGTTGACGCTCCATTTAAAAGGCATGGTCCGGACAATGCGGATGTGCCTGGGCCATTGCTGGGGTGGTCCGTGGCAGCTGTGTGATGTCACACGCAGCTATTGTGACCCAAAAGATGGCGGCCCTCTGTTAGAGTAAAGGGTTGTAGGTGTGCGTTTTAATGCACATCTACAACCCAAGCTGAATTAGACCCATAGTACAATACAATTCATTCTGATATCGCAATTGAGTTTGAGACAACATAAGTTACAGTAATACTAAGGTACAGTAACATAGCTTGTATTTCCATTTCCTGTATTAGTCTAATAGCAAAAGCCATCTTACAACAACATCAATATGATGACTGAAGTATGTAGACAAGACATAACTGTATACAATGTTTCTGTGAGAATAAGCTTCTCATGGTATCTGCTCTTAGCTAGATATGCTTATAAGTTTACCCTTGTGGCCCTACTCTGCCAAATTTAGTACAATGTTCTGCCTGCAGTTCCAAGAGGAATGCTGAGCATGCAAAATAAAGTTTTCCCATGAGACTCCCAACTACAGTTTGTGAGCAGGGAGAAGCCATAACCGATAACAGTTCTGACCAGAAGGTTAGACTAGCGTTCACCCAGGCTACAGATTGTACTCAGTTCAGATGCCGCAATCAGGAAGTCCTTATGTGAATGGTTTTAACTAGAGATGAGCGGGTTCGGTTTCTTTGAATCCGAACCCGCACGAACTTCACTTTTTTTTTCACGGGTCCGAGCGACTCGGATCTTCCCGCCTTGCTCGGTTAACCCGAGCGCGCCCGAACGTCATCATGACGCTGTCGGATTCTCGCGAGACTCGGATTCTATATAAGGAGCCGCGCGTCGCCGCCATTTTCACACGTGCATTGAGATTGATAGGGAGAGGACGTGGCTGGCGTCCTCTCCATTTAGATTAGATTTAGAAGAGAGAGAGAGATTGCTGTGATACTGTAGATTAGAAGAGAGTGCAGAGTGCAGACAGAGTTTAGTGACTGACGACCACAGTGACCAGTGACCACCAGAGACAGTGCAGTTGTTTGTTTTATTTAATATATCCGTTCTCTGCCTGAAAAAAACGATACACAGTCACACAGTGACTCAGTCTGTGTGCACTGCTCAGCCCAGTGTGCTGCACATCAATGTATTGTATATAAAGCTTATAATTGTGGGGGAGACTGGGGAGCACTGCAGGTTGTTATAGCAGGAGCCAGGAGTACATGATAAATAATATTATATTAAAATTAAACAGTGCACACTTTTGCTGCAGGAGTGCCACTGCCAGTGTGACTAGTGGTGACCAGTGCCTGACCACCAGTATATTAGTAGTATTGTATACTATCTCTTTATCAACCAGTCTATATTAGCAGCAGACACAGTACAGTGCGGTAGTTCACGGCTGTGGCTACCTCTGTGTCGGCACTCGGCAGGCAGTCCGTCCATCCATAATTGTATTATATACCACCTAACCGTGGTTTTTTTTTCTCTTTCTTTATACCGTCGTCATAGTCATACTAGTTGTTACGAGTATACTACTATCTCTTTATCAACCAGTGTACAGTGCGGTAGTTCACGGCTGTGGCTACCTCTGTGTCGGAACTCGGCAGGCAGTCCGTCCATCCATAATTGTATTATAATATATACCACCTAACCGTGGTTTTTTTTTCGTTCTTTATACCGTCGTCATACTAGTTGTTACGAGTATACTACTATCTCTTTATCAACCAGTGTACAGTGCGGTAGTTCACGGCTGTGGCTACCTCTGTGTCGGAACTCGGCAGGCAGTCCGTCCATCCATAATTGTATTATAATATATACCACCTAACCGTGGTTTTTTTTTTCGTTCTTTATACCGTCGTCATACTAGTTGTTACGAGTATACTACTATCTCTTTATCAACCAGTGTACAGTGCGGTAGTTCACGGCTGTGGCTACCTCTGTGTCGGCACTCGGCAGGCAGTCCGTCCAACCATAATTGTATTATATACCACCTAACCGTGGTTTTTTTTTCATTCTTTATACCGTCGTCATACTAGTTGTTACGAGTATACTACTATCTCTTTATCAACCAGTGTACAGTGCGGTAGTTCACGGCTGTGGCTACCTCTGTGTCGGCACTCGGCAGGCAGTCCGTCCAACCATAATTGTATTATATACCACCTAACCGTGGTTTTTTTTTCATTCTTTATACCGTCGTCATACTAGTTGTTACGAGTATACTACTATCTCTTTATCAACCAGTGTACAGTGCGGTAGTTCACGGCTGTGGCTACCTCTGTGTCGGCACTCGGCAGCCCGTCCATAATTGTATATACCAGTGACCTAACCGTGGTTTTTTTTTCTTTCTTTATACATACATACTAGTTACGAGTATACTATCTCTTTATCAACCAGTCTATATATTAGCAGCAGACACAGTACAGTGCGGTAGTTCACGGCTGTGGCTACCTCTGTGTCGGCACTCGGCAGCCCGTCCATAATTGTATATACCACCTAACCGTGGTTTTTTTTTCTTTCTTTATACATACATACTAGTTACGAGTATACTATCTCTTTATCAACCAGTCTATATATTAGCAGCAGACACAGTACAGTGCGGTAGTTCACGGCTGTGGCTACCTCTGTGTCGGCACTCCGCAGCCCGTCCATAATTGTATATACCAGTGACCTAACCGTGGTTTTTTTTTCTTTCTTTATACATACATACTAGTTACGAGTATACTATCTCTTTATCAACCAGTCTATATATTAGCAGCAGACACAGTACAGTGCGGTAGTTCACGGCTGTGGCTACCTCTGTGTCGGCACTCGGCAGCCCGTCCATAATTGTATATACCAGTGACCTAACCGTGGTTTTTTTTTCTTTCTTTATACATACATACTAGTTACGAGTATACTATCTCTTTATCAACCAGTCTATATATTAGCAGCAGACACAGTACAGTGCGGTAGTTCACGGCTGTGGCTACCTCTGTGTCGGCACTCGGCAGCCCGTCCATAATTGTATATACCAGTGACCTAACCGTGGTTTTTTTTTCTTTCTTTATACATACATACTAGTTACGAGTATACTATCTCTTTATCAACCAGTCTATATATTAGCAGCAGACACAGTACAGTGCGGTAGTTCACGGCTGTGGCTACCTCTGTGTCGGCACTCGGCAGCCCGTCCATAATTGTATATACCACCTAACCGTGGTTTTTTTTTCTTTCTTTATACATACATACTAGTTACGAGTATACTATCTCTTTATCAACCAGTCTATATATTAGCAGCAGACACAGTACAGTGCGGTAGTTCACGGCTGTGGCTACCTCTGTGTCGGCACTCCGCAGCCCGTCCATAATTGTATATACCAGTGACCTAACCGTGGTTTTTTTTTCTTTCTTTATACATACATACTAGTTACGAGTATACTATCTCTTTATCAACCAGTCTATATATTAGCAGCAGACACAGTACAGTGCGGTAGTTCACGGCTGTGGCTACCTCTGTGTCGGCACTCGGCAGCCCGTCCATAATTGTATACTAGTATCCAATCCATCCATCTGCATTGTTTACCTGAGGTGCCTTTTAGTTGTGCCTATTAAAATATGGAGAACAAAAATGTTGAGGTTCCAAAATTAGGGAAAGATCAAGATCCACTTCCACCTCGTGCTGAAGCTGCTGCCACTAGTCATGGCCGAGACGATGAAATGCCAGCAACGTCGTCTGCCAAGGCCGATGCCCAATGGCATAGTACAGAGCATGTCAAAACCAAAACACCAAATATCAGTAAAAAAAGGACTCCAAAACCTAAAATAAAATTGTCGGAGGAGAAGCGTAAACTTGCCAATATGCCATTTACCACACGGAGTGGCAAGGAACGGCTGAGGCCCTGGCCTATGTTCATGGCTAGTGGTTCAGCTTCACATGAGGATGGAAGCACTCAGCCTCTCGCTAGAAAACTGAAAAGACTCAAGCTGGCAAAAGCACCGCAAAGAACTGTGCGTTCTTTGAAATCCCAAATCCACAAGGAGAGTCCAATTGTGTCGGTTGCGATGCCTGACCTTCCCAACACTGGACGTGAAGAGCATGCGCCTTCCACCATTTGCACGCCCCCTGCAAGTGCTGGAAGGAGCACCCGCAGTCCAGTTCCTGATAGTCAGATTGAAGATGTCAGTGTTGAAGTACACCAGGATGAGGAGGATATGGGTGTTGCTGGCGCTGGGGAGGAAATTGACCAGGAGGATTCTGATGGTGAGGTGGTTTGTTTAAGTCAGGCACCCGGGGAGACACCTGTTGTCCGTGGGAGGAATATGGCCGTTGACATGCCAGGTGAAAATACCAAAAAAATCAGCTCTTCGGTGTGGAGGTATTTCACCAGAAATGCGGACAACAGGTGTCAAGCCGTGTGTTCCCTTTGTCAAGCTGTAATAAGTAGGGGTAAGGACGTTAACCACCTCGGAACATCCTCCCTTATACGTCACCTGCAGCGCATTCATAATAAGTCAGTGACAAGTTCAAAAACTTTGGGTGACAGCGGAAGCAGTCCACTGACCAGTAAATCCCTTCCTCTTGTAACCAAGCTCACGCAAACCACCCCACCAACTCCCTCAGTGTCAATTTCCTCCTTCCCCAGGAATGCCAATAGTCCTGCAGGCCATGTCACTGGCAAGTCTGACGAGTCCTCTCCTGCCTGGGATTCCTCCGATGCATCCTTGCGTGTAACGCCTACTGCTGCTGGCGCTGCTGTTGTTGCCGCTGGGAGTCGATGGTCATCCCAGAGGGGAAGTCGTAAGCCCACTTGTACTACTTCCAGTAAGCAATTGACTGTTCAACAGTCCTTTGCGAGGAAGATGAAATATCACAGCAGTCATCCTACTGCAAAGCGGATAACTGAGTCCTTGACAACTATGTTGGTGTTAGACGTGCGTCCGGTATCCGCCGTTAGTTCACAGGGAACTAGACAATTTATTGAGGCAGTGTGCCCCCGTTACCAAATACCATCTAGGTTCCACTTCTCTAGGCAGGCGATACCGAGAATGTACACGGACGTCAGAAAAAGACTCACCAGTCTCCTAAAAAATGCAGTTGTACCCAATGTCCACTTAACCACGGACATGTGGACAAGTGGAGCAGGGCAGGGTCAGGACTATATGACTGTGACAGCCCACTGGGTAGATGTATGGACTCCCGCCGCAAGAACAGCAGCGGCGGCACCAGTAGCAGCATCTCGCAAACGCCAACTCTTTCCTAGGCAGGCTACGCTTTGTATCACCGCTTTCCAGAATACGCACACAGCTGAAAACCTCTTACGGCAACTGAGGAAGATCATCGCGGAATGGCTTACCCCAATTGGACTCTCCTGTGGATTTGTGGCATCGGACAACGCCAGCAATATTGTGTGTGCATTAAATATGGGCAAATTCCAGCACGTCCCATGTTTTGCACATACCTTGAATTTGGTGGTGCAGAATTTTTTAAAAAACGACAGGGGCGTGCAAGAGATGCTGTCGGTGGCCAGAAAAATTGCGGGACACTTTCGGCGTACAGGCACCACGTACAGAAGACTGGAGCACCACCAAAAACTACTGAACCTGCCCTGCCATCATCTGAAGCAAGAAGTGGTAACGAGGTGGAATTCAACCCTCTATATGCTTCAGAGGTTGGAGGAGCAGCAAAAGGCCATTCAAGCCTATACAATTGAGCACGATATAGGAGATGGAATGCACCTGTCTCAAGTGCAGTGGAGAATGATTTCAACGTTGTGCAAGGTTCTGATGCCCTTTGAACTTGCCACACGTGAAGTCAGTTCAGACACTGCCAGCCTGAGTCAGGTCATTCCCCTCATCAGGCTTTTGCAGAAGAAGCTGGAGGCATTGAAGAAGGAGCTAAAAGGGAGCGATTCCGCTAGGCATGTGGGACTTGTGGATGCAGCCCTTAATTCGCTTAACAAGGATTCATGGGTGGTCAATCTGTTGAAATCAGAGCACTACATTTTGGCCACCGTGCTCGATCCTAGATTTAAAGCCTACCTTGGATCTCTCTTTCCGGCAGACACAGGTCTGCTGGGGTTGAAAGACCTGCTGGTGACAAAATTATCAAGTCAAGCGGAACGCGACCTGTCAACATCTCCTCCTTCACATTCTCCCGCAACTGGGGGTGCGAGGAAAAGGCTCAGAATTCCGAGCCCACCCGCTGGCGGTGATGCAGGGCAGTCTGGAGCGACTGCTGATGCTGACATCTGGTCCGGACTGAAGGACCTGACAACGATTACGGACATGTCGTCTACTGTCACTGCATATGATTCTCTCAACATTGATAGAATGGTGGAGGATTATATGAGTGACCGCATCCAAGTAGGCACGTCACACAGTCCGTACTTATACTGGCAGGAAAAAGAGGCAATTTGGAGGCCCTTGCACAAACTGGCTTTATTCTACCTAAGTTGCCCTCCCACAAGTGTGTACTCCGAAAGAGTGTTTAGTGCCGCCGCTCACCTTGTCAGCAATCGGCGTACGAGGTTACATCCAGAAAATGTGGAGAAGATGATGTTCATTAAAATGAATTATAATCAATTCCTCCGCGGAGACATTGACCAGCAGCAATTGCCTCCACAAAGTACACAGGGAGCTGAGATGGTGGATTCCAGTGGGGACGAATTGATAATCTGTGAGGAGGGGGATGTACACGGTGATATATCGGAGGGTGAAGATGAGGTGGACATCTTGCCTCTGTAGAGCCAGTTTGTGCAAGGAGAGATTAATTGCTTCTTTTTTGGGGGGGGTCCAAACCAACCCGTCATATCAGTCACAGTCGTGTGGCAGACCCTGTCACTGAAATGATGGGTTGGTTAAAGTGTGCATGTCCTGTTTTGTTTATACAACATAAGGGTGGGTGGGAGGGCCCAAGGATAATTCCATCTTGCACCTCTTTTTTCTTTTCTTTTTCTTTGCATCATGTGCTGATTGGGGAGGGTTTTTTGGAAGGGACATCCTGCGTGACACTGCAGTGCCACTCCTAAATGGGCCCGGTGTTTGTGTCGGCCACTAGGGTCGCTAATCTTACTCTCACAGTCAGCTACCTCATTGCGCCTCTTTTTTTCTTTGCGTCATGTGCTGTTTGGGGAGGGTTTTTTGGAAGGGACATCCTGCGTGACACTGCAGTGCCACTCCTAGATGGGCCCGGTGTTTGTGTCGGCCACTAGGGTCGCTAATCTTACTCACACAGCTACCTCATTGCGCCTCTTTTTTTCTTTGCGTCATGTGCTGTTTGGGGAGGGTTTTTTGGAAGGGACATCCTGCGTGACACTGCAGTGCCACTCCTAGATGGGCCCGGTGTTTGTGTCGGCCACTAGGGTCGCTAATCTTACTCACACAGTCAGCTACCTCATTGCGCCTCTTTTTTTCTTTGCGTCATGTGCTGTTTGGGGAGGGTTTTTTGGAAGGGCCATCCTGCGTGACACTGCAGTGCCACTCCTAGATGGGCCCGGTGTTTGTGTCGGCCACTTGGGTCGCTAATCTTACTCACACAGTCAGCTACCTCATTGCGCCTCTTTTTTTCTTTGCGTCATGTGCTGTTTGGGGAGGGTTTTTTGGAAGGGCCATCCTGCGTGACACTGCAGTGCCACTCCTAGATGGGCCCGGTGTTTGTGTCGGCCACTAGGGTCGCTAATCTTACTCACACAGCTACCTCATTGCGCCTCTTTTTTTCTTTGCGTCATGTGCTGTTTGGGGAGGGTTTTTTGGAAGGGACATCCTGCGTGACACTGCAGTGCCACTCCTAGATGGGCCCGGTGTTTGTGTCGGCCACTAGGGTCGCTTATCTTACTCACACAGCGACCTCGGTGCAAATTTTAGGACTAAAAATAATATTGTGAGGTGTGAGGTATTCAGAATAGACTGAAAATGAGTGTAAATTATGGTTTTTGAGGTTAATAATACTTTGGGATCAAAATGACCCCCAAATTCTATGATTTAAGCTGTTTTTTAGTGTTTTTGGAAAAAAACACCCGAATCCAAAACACACCCGAATCCGACAAAAATAATTCGGTGAGGTTTTGCCAAAACGCGTTCGAACCCAAAACACGGCCGCGGAACCGAACCCAAAACCAAAACACAAAACCCGAAAAATTTCAGGCGCTCATCTCTAGTTTTAACCCCATTGTTTTTACACTTTAGAAATTATCTACCAGCAAATGAAAGTCTGGTGGGAACTAAAAGTAGCTATCATTTAATAACTGTCCATAAAGGGATGACTTACTGACAAAGTGCGAAAGTATAGTAACACAACCACTAATACATTAACTTTATTTATCTACTATATGGATTAAATCATATTGCATATAGGTTGCTTCTTGTTATTACACATTTGCACTATTATGTGTCACACGTGGATATTCATCACTTATTTCTAATTGATTTCACCTGAGAACTAGGGGAAACCACTTCAGCATAGATCCAATTGAAACTGGATAAGACAAACTAATGCAGCAATGTGTGTGTTTTCTCTATAACCATTGACAACTGTCATATCTCAGCATCTGGAGTATGCCAAGTTTAAGTTGACTTTGAATGTGTGAGTAGATGTCTCTGTGGGTGCCGGTTCCGGTATGAATGGTCGACCATGTTATGGTCGACAGTCATTAGGTCGACCACTATTGTTCGACATTGACATGGTCGACACATGAAATGGTCGACACATGAAAGGTCGACACATGAAAAGGTCGACATGAGTTTTTTAACTTTTTTTGTGTCGTTTTTTGCGTAAAGTGACTGGGAACCCCAATTAGTGAACCGCGGCCCCTCACATGGCTCGCTTCACTCGCCATGCTTCGGGCATGGTGCCTTCGCTCCGCTACCGCTTCGCTCGGCACAGATTACCGTTCCAATCGTAGTCCACGTGGATCGTAAAGTATGGAAAAGTTCCCCAAAAGAAAAAAAGTTAAAAAACTAACGTCGACCTTTTCATGTGTCGACCTTTCATGTGTTGACCATTTCATGGGTCGACCATGTGTCCATGTCGACCATGTCAATGTCGACCAATAGTGGTCGATCTAATGACTGTCGACCATAACATGGTCGACCATGTGAACGGATACCGTGGGTGCCATGCTGGGGAGGGAATGGAGGATACTCACATCGCCGCTATAATACTTTTACCTAAATGTACTAAGCCTTGGGGAGAGATACAGTGGAGAGAGATAAAGTACCAGCCAATCAGCGCCTAACTGCCATGTTACAGGCTGGGTTTGAAAAATGACAGTTAGGAGCTGGTTGTCTGGAACTTATCACTGTGCAATTTATCACTATTCAAGGCTAAGTACATAAGGCCCTTTAAGTTTGAAAAATGACAGTTAGGAGCTGATTAGTTGGTACTTTGGGGTAAATGTATTAGCAGGCACTGATTATGCTGATAATTCTCTCCCTGCTTCTCCTCTATACTGAGGCGAAGCAGGAAGCAATAGTGACAAGATGTATTATCATCTTGTTTGCTTGAGTGGGGGACTGAAAGCTCCCCCCTCTGGTGATCCTTGACAGCCCCACAGGGGACTCTTGTGAGATCTCCAGCGCACAGTCTGGAGCTGGCAGCCGCAGCCAGGTAAGAGTGTCTGTTTATGGGGCAAGGACACCTGCAGTTGTCGAAATCGATAGCTGCAGGTGTCAGATCAGTCAGTGCCACCGACCGTTCTTACCCACACATAAGCACGCTATCTTACAGATAGCATCACCAATAATGACAGGGACACCTCTGTCACTTGCCACCAGAGGCGGATTTAGACCTCATGGGGCCCTAAGCAAAATATCAGTTTTGGAGCCCCCTCCCACAATTGAATGCAATTTCAATCTGCGCCTTTGTGCAGTTACCTACGGGAGGCGTGCACAGTATGACTCAGATGCATTCACAGTATGACTCAGATGCATTCTTAGATTAAAAGCAACCGCTTGAGTCCAATGTCACCACAGTGTACACCTCTGACTCCGGGCCTATACAGGGCCGGATTAAGCCTTCGGGGGGCCCAGGGTACTAAAGACAGGGGGGCCCTCACCCTCTCATCAGCACTGCCCCCCCCCCTTCCATAGTTATGCCTACTGTGTGTGTACTCCTCCTCCCACAACAGCAATTTCCTGTACCCACATACAGATCAGGATTTATACTTTATTGGGGCCATAAGCAAGAAATCTGTTTGGAGCACCCCTCCCTCAACTGCATGCAATTATGCAATTTCACTCACACACTGCCCCCCATTGCCACACACACACACACACACACACACACACACACACACACACACACACACACAGCTCCATAGCTGACCACAAACACACACACACACACACACACACACACACACACTGCCTTACTGACACGGACATCCCTTACTGACACGGACATCTCTTACTGACACAAGCACCTCTTACTGACACAATTACGACACCCCTTACTGACACCGACACACTGACACACTTACTGACACACACACATCTCTTACTGACACAAACACACTTACTGACACATGCCTACCCAGACACCACTTACTGTACTGACAGATAGCCCTTCTGGACACAGACATCATATTGGCAAATACATACCTGCTGACAAACATCCCTTACTGACACAGATACCTGTTACTGACATACACAATACAAATACACTTACTGACAAACGCCCCTTACTGATACAAACATCCCTTACTAACCCACTTACTGACATATCACTTACTGACACCACTTATTGACCAAGACTCTCTTTACTGAAACACACACTTACCGACATCACTTATTGACACACACACTGACACAAACACACTTCATGACATGAATTCATACCCCACCCCCACTACTAAGACTGAAACACACGCTACTACTCTGTGCAGCTGGTGGCTTGGCAATCACATCTCTTTGTAGCTTAACCTTTTGCACTTGTTATCAGCAGAAGCCGGAGGTCTTGCATCTGACTCTCCTCTCTCCTCTCCTCTTCTAGTCCGACTGACTCCCACTGGGTGTTCGTCTCTTCTCAGTGATGCTGAGAGGAGGCGTGCCCCTGCAGGCCAGAGAGCTACTGCTGTAGCTCTGTAACTCTTTGTGCAGCTGCTCAGCAGTTGTGTCTGAGGCTGAGCAGCTCAGCCGGGGGGCCCCTTGAGACAGGAGGGCCCGGGGTACATACCCCCCGTGACCCCCCCTTAATCCGGCTCTGGTTGTTCTTGTCTCAGGAGAAGGTCCTGAACCTTCAGGACAGAATTCGATGCTTCCTCTCTCGCCCGCGAGTGTTGATACATTCGGCGATGCAAATACTAGGACTCATGGTGTCGGCTTTCGACATGGTAGAGTACGCTCAATTTCACTCCCGCCCTCTGCAGAAGCTGATTCTTGCCAAGTGGGCTGGCCTGTCTCACCGGATCAGGTCTCACATGATCTCCTTGTCTCCGGAAGTTCGTTGGTCACTGAGCTGGTGGCTACAAGACCATCGATTGAGCAGGGGGTCATCCCTTCTGGATCTCCAACTGGGTCCTTCTGATGACGGATGCCAGTCTGCGGGGTTTGAGCGTGGTGTTGGAGCAACACTCTCTTCAGTGTTGGTGGACCAGGGAGAAGTCTCTCCTCCCGATAAACATTCTGGAATTGCGGGCGTTGTTCAATGCTCTAAACCTGGCCCAGCATCTCATACAGAACAGGCCTGTAAAAGTACAGTCGGACAACGCCACCACGGTGGCATACATAAATCATCAAGGCGGCACTCGAAGCCGCATGGCAATGATGGAAGTGTCCAGGATTCTTAAGGGGGCGGAACCCCATCTGCCAGAAATATCGGCAGTGTTCATTCCAGGGGTCTTCAACTGGGAAGTGGACTTCCTCAGTAGTCAGGACGTACACGCCGGAGAGTGGAGCCTTCATCCAGAAGTATTTCAACTCATAGGGGCCTACCAGATGTAGACCTGATGGCGTCTCGACACAATCACAAGGTTTCCGGCCTTCAGAGCAAGGAAAGGGGATCCTCAAGCAGCGTTCGTGGATGCACTGGCAATTCCATGGAACTTTCGGCTGCTGTACGTGTTCCCTCCGGTGTCACTTCTGCCCAGGGTAATAAGGAAGTTCAAGCAAGAAGGAGGAATCCTACTTCTGATCGCTCCAGTGTGGCCCAGACGGCATTGGTTCTCAGACCTACAGGGTCTCTCGATAGAGCATCCTCTTCTACTTCAGCAACGCCCAGACCTTCGCGTTCAGGGCCCTTGTGTATACCAGGATTTGGCCCGGCTGGCTTTGACGGCGTGGCTCTTGAAGCCTCAATTCTAAGGGCCAAAGGATTTTCTGAGGTGGTCATTCCTACCATGTTGAAGGCCCGTAAGCCAGCTTCGGCTCGGATTTATCATAGGGTCTGGAATTCTTATTTTGCTTGGTGCGCATCTAACAATCATGACGCTTTCAAGTTTAGCACAGCAAAACTTTTGGCCTTCCTGCAATGGTGACTGGACTTAGGCCTTCGTCTGGCCTCCATCAATGTTTATATTTCTGCCTTGTCGGTGTGGTTTCAGAGAAAAATTGCGACTCTGCCTGATGTTCATACATTCACTCAGGGTGTGTTGCGGATTCAACCTCTCTATGTCCCGCCTGTGGCTCCTTGGGATTTGTCTGTCGTTCTGGAGGTCTTGCAAGAGTCTCCGTTTGAACTGCTTGAGTCCGTGGACCTTAAGTGGCTTACTCTTAAGGTTTTGTTTCTGCTGGCTATTGCCTCTGCTAGACAGGTTTCAGATTTGGGTGCCTTATCCTGTTGGTCACTTTTTCTGATTTTTCACCGTGACCGGGCGGATCTTCAGACACGCCCTGGTTATCTACCTAAGGTGGTGTGTTCTTTCCACTTTAACCAAGAGATTGTGGTTCCGGCCTTTATCTATCCTGATTTGTCCTCTAAAGAGCGGTATTTGGATGTGGTATGGGCTCTCCGTATCTATGTGAAGAGGACAGCCTCTGTTAGGAAGTCTGATTCTCTCTTTGTACTTTTTGGTTTTCACAAATGTGGCTGGCCTGCGAATAAGCAGACCCTGGCCAGATGGATTAGAATGGTGATTGCACAAGCTTATGTACAGGCTGGTCTTCCAGCTCTTGCTATCATCAAAGCCCATTCTACTTGGTCAGTTAGACCTTCTTGGGCGGCCTGCCGTGGTGCGACCCTTGAACAATTGTGCAAGGCGGTTACGTGGTCATCAGTGAACACGTTCATAAGGTTCTATGCCTTCGATACTTCCGCCTCCCAGGATGCTTCCTTTGGACGCCTGGTTCTTGTACCCGCTACAGTGTGTCCCCTCCCATTAGGAACTGCTTTAGGACATGCCAGATATTATCCCTGTGGAACCCAGTGTACCCTGCTGCAGAAAATGAGATTTTTGGTAAGAACTTACCTTTGTTAAATCTTTTTCTGCGAGGTACACTGGGTTCCACAGGGCGCCCACCCTGACGCACTTAGCTTCTTTGGGTTTGTATGGCATTATCCACTGATACCTTCTCCTGTCGTGAGAATGTGGTGTACGTGGCTACTAACAGTTGTTGTCTCTTTTACCTGCTACTGCATTGGACTGGTTAACAAAACTGAGCTCCTGTGCACAGAGGCGGGGTTATAGAGGAGGCAGCGCTGAGCATCTTGGGAACAGTCAAAGCTTTTACCCTGTTGGTGCCTCGGATCAAGATCCAACTCTACACCCCGATGTTATCCCTGTGGAACCCAGTGTACCTCGCAGAAAGAGATTTAACAAAGGTAAGTTCTTACCATAAATCTCCTTTTTCAGCCAGTAGCGGTTTTTACCTATGGGCTGCAGGACTGCAGCCTCCAGGTAAAATCCTCCACCTCAGCTCAGTTGCAGTGAAGCCAGATGTAGTCCGTGAGACTGCACTGGCTTCACTGTTACTGGCAGTGACTTTTTATTGTAAGTCCTACCTGTCAGTCACAGACACACAAGGCAGTCCCATTGGGAGTTGCTTCCTCCCTCTCGGACTGCCAGACCAGACTACAATAGGCAGGGATCTGGCTTCCTGTTAGAAGCCACTCCTTGCCTCATCAGCCCTAGCTGGCTTCTATGGATTGCAGCTGATGCAGTCCATATATGCCGTGGTTTTGAACATGCGCAGTACCGTCACCGCTACTGTGCCAGGTCCAGGCATCTGTGAACGGTACATACTGTAGTACAGAAGCTGGGAGTGGGACCCAGGTGGCAGGGACAATAAGGCAGCATAGACCCGGCGGTAATGCCAGCGACAGCCCTCCTCATTTACTAAGGTAGGAACCGCCAATTTGGCCTGTGCTGCTCTATGGATGCACTACTCTGATTGACAAGCATGGTAAAGGCCATAGTTTAAAAAATTATTTATCTGCAGACTCTTGGTTGGCAGTCTTATTTTGCTTCCACTTATCACTGACAATTCTTTGTATACTAAAATAAATTTTTTAGAATCAATGAAATATGGTTACTGAATACATTATTTACAAAAAAAAAGGATCTTCTACATATCGGACCTCATTCAGAGTTGTTCGCTAGCTAGCTACTTTTAGCAGCCGCGCAAACACTAAGCCGCTGCCCTCTGGGAGTATATCTTAGCTTAGCAGAAGTGCGAACGAAAGGATCGCACAGCGGCTACAAAATAATTTTGTGCAGCTTCAGAGTAGCTTCAGACCTACTCCTAGCTTGCGATCACTGCAGACTATTTAGTTCCTGTTTTGACGTCACGAACATGCCCTGCGTTCGGCCAGCCACGCCTTCGTTTCACCAGCCACGCCTGCGTTTTTTATCTGGCACGCCTGCGTTTTTCCGCTCACTCCCTGAAAACGGTCAGTTGGACCCAGAAACACCCACTTCCTGTCAATCACTCTGCGGCCAGCAGTGTGACTAAAAAGCTTCGCTAGACCTTGTGTGAAACTACATCGTTCATTGTAAGAGTATGACGCGCATGCGCATTGCGCCGCATGCGCAGGTCTGACGGTTTTATGCCTGATCGCTGCGCTGCGATGAAAGCAGCTAGCGGTCAACTCGGAATGACCACCATCCTTTCAATGTACAAGACATACAAGACATTTTAGACTGTATCCAAATAAGCAGCCTGAAAGCTATAGAGTCATGAGTTGTCGTACATTTACATACATCTTATATATTTTTTCCTAACAAAAATATACACAAATCAAATACAATGCCAGTTGGAGGCCAATAATTGCTTTTAAAGAGGCCTTTGGTTGGCCTCTATTTAATTCACCCTGATTTTCAGCTATCTTTACTTGTGGAAATGATGCCCAGGGTTGGACTGGCCCACAGGGGTACAGGATAATCCCCAGCGGGCCCCACTGTCAGAGGGCCCACCTTCTCCTCTAGGGATTAGGTTTCAGATTGTGCACTTGAATCATACAAATGTTACATTATACTGCACAGGACTGGTGTTTTTTCTTCAATGCATTGCTGAAATGAATCTGGTACATTATTATGCATGCATTAGCAGTGTTTACTAAATATATTTATGAGACCCAGACCATTCACTCTCTAATGGTTAGCCAAACCTCTGTAGTGTATGACCACACAACCTCTGGAGACTGGCCACACCCCTACACATGGGCCCCTATTCCCCCGGTGGGCCCTTCATGTCCCAGTCTAGCACTGATGACGCCCCTGAGGTGGGGACTGGAACACTTAGGACCTTATTCAGTGGTGGATGCTAAACGAGAGCAGCTGTGATCTTGTTGCAGCTGCTAGTACTGTGAAATTATGCTAATGCTGCAGACGATGGGCTGTCTATTGAGATGCCCACCTACTGCAGCAGTGGTGTAACTATAAATTTTGCAACCCCGGCCAACAAAGTTTCTGGTGACAGTCCCCCCCCCCCCCCCCCACCTCCCCGCTTCTCCCATCCCCACCATGGCGTTTTGACCGGCTGCCATACATTTAAAAAAAAACTCCCCCCCACCCCATACCTTATGTGTAGGGATCAACACTAATTTCTAATCTATGTGATCGGAGTAGTAGTTGGAACTGGTTGGGAGTAGTAGTTGGAACTGGTTGGGAGTAGTAGTAAAGACACACATTATCATATCAGCTGGGAATAGTGTAGGTAGATAGTCAGGGCTCCGCCTCCTGTAGACTACGGGAACCCAGCAGCAGCACTGGCAGCAGCAGGTCCACTTGATAATGTACCGCCTGGGCTGCATATACGGAGCTCTACATCACTTCCAGCTGCGGCTCCGCTGGACACATATCCGGCTCCTTCCACAAGCCCAATAGTAACCAGCAGCAAAATAAGTAAGAGGTCCGCTGAGTCCGCTCCCTGTCAGCAGAGTCATCCAGGAAGTGATATGAAAGGAAGCCGTGTGGGGAAGAAGGAGCAGGGTCCAGTGCTGAAACCTACACAGCAGGTCAGAGGCCAGAGACAAAACCAGCCTGAACTGTTGCCAGCAAGGAAGAGGCACCACTCTTCATGCTGCCACCACCATTGCCTATCAGACTGTCAAGCGCAGCAGCAGCCAGGTAGCAATTGCGGACATAGGAGCAGAGTAGTGGAGTGGAGAGTGCCTCTCCAACCCGGCGCCTCCCTGCAATTAGGGGTCTATTCATGAAGCAGTGAAATTAGTGGAGAAGTGAGCCTGTGGAGAAGTTGCCCATGGCAACCAATCAGCTGCTCCATACAATTGTATAGTATGCAAATTATAAATGTTTCTTCAATGCTGATTGGTTACCATGGGCAACTTCTCCACTGGCTCATTTCTCCACACTTTTCACTGCTTTATGAATAGACTCCTTAATGACATTGTTGAGTGGGTTGCCATGGCTCTGGGTGGAAGGGAGTGTCAGTCAGTTAACCAGTCAGCACCGGCGCCCACAAGCTATTGGTACATCACTGGGCTGCAGTTATAGTCTGGTGTGGTGCCAGACCTAGCAATAAGGGGTGACAATGGGGACACTTGTAACAAGGCCCAAGATTCTGAGTTCCGGTATTCCCTTGCTTGTACTGCACTATATTCAGCACTGCACAGGCAAATAGATTGGAAGAAACTACCCGGCAAGAGGCAGCAGTAGCTCCAGCTCCCGTTCTCCTCCGGCACTGCATTGGCAAGAGCTCAGCCTGAGGCTACATTGAGTAAGATGCGCCTTTCACCACCTTTCATCACAGGACAGCCTACGGGATCCCATTACACTAGTACAGACAAGGGGAACACACCCAAGTGAGCACCCATATACAGGCAAACTTCTAGAGACTGTGACTGAGGAGGGCCCTCAACAACATATCTGGAAGGTATGAGATGTGTGCACCAAGACTTTACAGCCATAGCATATCAGCCATTTTAACTCCTAGTGGGACAGCCCCTCACTTTGGTGGAGATTTCTTTGGACAATATTATCCTTTTCAAAACATCAAAAGGAACTTGCCATAAGACAACAGTCATTATCACCATTGCTTTTTTTTACACAGCATTTTATGGACTGGAGACATATATGGTTTTCAATAATTTGGTCATTTGTGTTTTATAAGTGATGCTAAGTTGCATTTGAGATATACTGTCTGTGTACAGTGTAGGAAGATTGATTTTACTACGCTGTTATTACAATATGGTTTTAGAGATGTGCACCACACACTTTTCTGGTTTTGTGTTTTGGTTTTGGATCTGAATCTGGATCTCCGTTCGTGTTTTGGATCTGGATTGGTTTTGCCAAAACCACCCTTTCGGGTTTTGGTTTTGGATCTGGATTTTTTTTTTTTTTAACATAAAAACAGCTAAAATCACAGGTTTTTTTTTTTGTACCTACAGTATTATTAACTTCAATAACATTCATTTCCACTTATTTCCAGTCTATTCTGCACACCTTATACCTCACAATATTGTTTTTAGGCCAAAAGGTTGCATCGAGGTAGCTGGATGACTAAGCTAAGCGACACAAGTGGGTGGCACAAACACCTGGCCCAACTAGGAGTGGCACTATAGTGGCAGACAGGATGGCAGTTTTAAAAACTAGGCCCCAAAGAGCACATAATGCAAAGAAAAAAAGAGGTGCACGATGGTCCACGGGTCTTCCCACCCACCCTTATGTTGTTTAAACAGGACATGCACAGTTTAATAAACCCATCATTTCAGCAACAGGTGGTCCCCCTGGAAAAAGCTTGCTAAGTTCTCCGAATCATATCTAGCTACAAACAAGCCACCTCCATATTTGATGACTTTTCACATTATGAGAAGACGCAGGAGGAAGAGGACAGTATCAAGAAGGTGATTAAAAATTAGAGATGCACACGCAATCAGGAACAACACACAGGTTTTCACCTACACTCCTATCTTGGTGTGGAATAGAAAGGACTTTAGCCAAGCAAATGTATAATTACAACATTACTGGACAAACTGAAAAACTAGGTGGCCAAAGCCTCTGAATTTGTACCCCCTTCTCCATTTTCAGGGATTACAATAATCTCGGATTTAATGCTGGGATGCAAATAAACTGGTGTATACCACAGGATCAAGATTGGATATTTTCCCCTCCACGGAGTCTGGAGACTTATTTTGTGAAAATCTTGTGGGTTTCTTTCTTTCCATTTTCTAATTGCATTTTTATTTACATATTTTACGGCAGATACCTTATTTTTGTTTTTCACAGCTCCCAGTTACACTCATGTAAGTATACCTGTGTGTCCCAGTTACACACCTGTGAGCATACCTGTGTGTCTTGTTTATTTTTTCATATTTTATTTTTAAATAAAGCAGCCCCTTAGATGTTTTAGCAGCCCCTCCTGAGCCCCCACAGCAGCCACAGATCGGGCAAGTTGAGTTCGGGTGGGTTCGGTACAGTACTAAGCAGGACTGTGCAGTGATTTTTTTTGTTATTCAGCCTCTGCCCTAGTGGAGCTTACCACTAATGTCATATTACAAGTAGGACTGTGGGAGGAAGAATTGCTAACCTCTGTGCCTCCAGCATGCCTCAGCCTGGCAAGTCAGACAGCTTCCTGGCTGGTCAAGAGTGTGGCAATTACAGTTTAATGCCAAAAAATGCAAAATCATGCACTTGGGTCTCAAAAATCCAAAGGCTAAATATAGTATTAATGGCACTATACTGGAAACTAACGAGGAGGAAAGGGATCTAGGAGACACTATTTCAGGTGACTTAAAGGCAGGTAAGCAATGTAACAAAGCATTGAGGAAGGCATGTCAGATGATTGGCTGCATTAGGAGAGGAATCAGCAGAAGAAAGAAGTTATAATCCTACTGTATAAGTCATTGGTACAGCCTCACTTAGAATACTGTGTTCAATTCTGGAGGCCATGTCTTCAAAAGGATATTAATACATTAGAGACTGTACAAAGAATGGCAACTAAAATGGTGCATGGCCTACATCACAAAACATACACAGGAATACTAAAAAATCTCAATATGTATAGTTTGGAGCAGAGAAGGGAAAAGGGGATATGATAGTAACGTTCAAATATATCAACGGTTTTAACAAGGTCCAGGAGGGAAACATTCTCCAAATGAAGAGAAGCAATAAAACACGAGGACATGCACTGAGACTGGAGGGTGGGGGGGGGGGGGGGGGGGGTTAGGGGGTTCAGGGGAAATTTGAGTAAAAATTACTTCACAGAAAGGTAGTGGACAAGTGGAATAGTCTCCCATCAGAAGTGGTAGGGGCTAAGACAGTAGAGCAATTTAAACATGCATGGGATAGACATAAGGATATCCTTACAAAGAAATAAGGATCAAATAAGGTTTGAGATTAAAAAAAAATGGTAAAAAAACGGGGCATACTAGATGGGCCAAGTGGTTCTTATCTGCCGTCAAATTCTATGTTTCTATGGCTGTAAACCACCATGAGACTCCATGCAGGGTCCTTATTTAGTAACTGTTTGTGTATCACAGGAGCTCCTGGCCCATCTAGTGCTGCAGTGCAATGGAAAGCTAATGCTTTGCAAGTTCACTGAAACTCTGCTCTTCTAACACCGCGAGGTCGTGCGATAACCATAAGCAGCCCCCACATTGTACAATTATTAAGGAGAAAACATTTACAAAACAAAGGAAAAGAACCCTGTACAACAAATACGCATCTTGTAAATAATCCCAAAATGTGGAACATTAATAAATCAAAATTAAGGTTAACTAATTGGAGCCAGTCATTTGAGTCCCTAACATGAAATCATTGAGAATAACCTCTCTCTAATGCTGGGTACACAAAGCACACTAGAATATATATCTACTAGAGATGAGTGGGTTAAGACAGGGCACCTCTGGAATTATATGGCAGACATATAGACATAGGTGTATTTGGAAAATCTAGTTTTCTCCGGCAGTTGCCAGAGAAAATGAAGTAGGAGATGTTGTCATGTCACAGTCTGCCCGATTATGAGTCTGTCTCTTCTGAGTCTGACTGATTTTGACCACAAATGTGGTGTCTTCCCACTTTATTGGAAAACACTTTGTCAAACTTGGTATTTCCATTTCTACCTTTGGGCTATATGTTTTCAAAAATCTGGTTGTGAGGTTGAAGCTTGTTTCATATTCTGCTCTAGGCTTTAATTTAATTTAAACCTAGGACCAAGCACAGCAGCACCCCTGGAATTATACAGCAGCGCCTCTGAACTTATACAGCAGATAGGCAGCACCCCTGGACTTATACAGCTGATAGGCAACACCCCTGGACTTATACAGTATAGGCAGCACTCCTGGAGAAATACACAGCACTGCAGACAGGCAACAGCACCCCTGGACTTAAATGGCAGTGGGCAGCACCCCTGGACTGATAGGGCAGGGGGCCAGCACCCCATATAGGGTAGCACCTTTGGAATGATGTGGCAAAGAAAAGACATGCACGATGGAATTGTCCTTGGGCCCTCCTGTTGTATAAACAGGACATGCACACTTTAACAAATCAATCATTTCAGCGACAGGGTCTGCCAAATGACTGGCTGAAATTATTGGTTTGTTTGGGCCCCCACCAAAAAAAGAAGCAACTAATCAATTTACATCTTCACCATCATCCTCACAGAGAAATAATGCCACACCAAAGAGACTGATTTTTTTTGTATTTTGCCCAAGCATGACAATAGGCTTTTTCATCCCATGGCCAACAACTGTCTCCACTGGTGCCTTATTCAAACAAAGCACATCACCATCAGAATCCTCATCGTTAACTTCCTCCTCTGCGCCAGCTACACCAATATCCTCCTCATCCTGGTGTACTTCTACAGTGACATCCTCAATCTCAATATCAGAAACTGGACTGGTGGTGCTCCTCCCAGCACTTGCAGAAGGCGTGCAAATTGTGGTAGGAGCCTCCTCTTCCCATAGAGTCTTGGGAAGGTCAGGCCTAGACATTGCAACCGTGGACACACTTGAACTCTCCTTGGGGATTTGTGATATCCCTGAACACACAGTTTCCTGTGCTTTAACAAGCTTTATTTATTAAATTTTTCGAGAGGGAGGAGGGCTTCCATCTGCATGAGAAGCTGAACCACCAATCATGAACATAGGCCAAGGCCTTAGCCTTTCCTTGCCACTTTGTGTCGTGAATGGCATATTGCCAATTTCTTTTTTTTGTTATTCATTTTTGCTTCTTGGATTTACATGCCCTCTATGACATTGGGCATCGGCCTTAGCAGACGGCGTTGATGAAATTGCATTGTCAATGTCATGACTGGTGGCAGCAGCAGCTTCAGCACTAGTACTAGCTACTGGAATTGGTTCCTAATCTTTCACTATTTTTTCCTTTCAAATTTTTGTTTTCCATTTCACAGGACAGCGCCCCTTTATTATTACAGCACACAGAACAGTGCACCATTATTTTTACAGCATACAGAACAGTTCCCCTTTATATTTACATCACCCCTGTATTTTTACAGCATACAGGATAGGGCCACAATGCTCCTTTATTTTTACAGTGCCCGACAGGGCCACAGCATTCTTGTATTTTTTCAGCACCCCTGTATTTTTACAGCATGCAGGACAGGGCCTCAGCACCCCTGTATTTTTATAGCACCCCTGTATTTTCACAGCATACAGGACAGGGCCACAGCACCCTTGTATTTTTATAGCACCCCTGTATTTTTACAGCATACAGGACAAGGCCTCAGCATCCCTGTATTTTTATAGCACCCCTGTATTTTACAGCATACAGGACAGGACCACAGCATTCCTTTATTTTTACAGCACCCCTGTATTTTTACAGCATACAGGACAGGGTCACTGCACCCCTGTATTTTCACAGCAAACCTGTATTTTAACAGCACCCCTATATTTTTACAGCACTCGACAGGGCCACAGCGTTCCTTTATTTTTACAGCACCCCTGTATTTTTACAGCATACAGGACAGGGCCACAGCACCCCGGTATTTTTATAGCACCCCTGTATTTTTACAACACTCCTGTATTTTTACAGCATACAGGACAGGGCCACAGCACCCTGGTATTTTTACAGCACTCCTGTATTTTTACAGCACATGACAGGGCCACAGCATTCCTTTATTTTTACAGCACCCCTGTATTTTTACAGCATACAGAACTGAGCCATGGCACCCCTGTATTTTTACAGCACCCCTGTATTTTCACAGCATAGAGGATAGGGCCACAGCATTCCTTTATTTTTACAGCACCCCTGTATTTTTACAGCATAAAGGACAGGGCTACATCACCCCTGTATTTTTACAGGACAGGTCCACAGCACCCCTGTATTTTTACAGCACCCCTGTATTTTTACAGCATGCAGGACCACAGCATTCCTGTATTTTTACAGCACCTGACAGGGCCAGAGTGCCCCTTTATTTTTTACAGCACACAGAACAGTGCCCCTGTACAGCACAGGACTGCAGTACTCCTGTACAGCACCCCATACAGCACAGGACACCCCAGAACAGCAACCCTGTACAGCACAGGACAGCAGCACCCCTAACAGTAAAGTACATCAGCACAAGACACCACCCAAGAACAGCACAGGACAGCCGAACACCCTAGCAACAACCCTGGCAGGAGGATTCTTAGTGCACACGTACGGGACTGCCAGACTTGTGGATTTGTGTTCAAAGCCCCATAGGGCTGCTTACAAAAAAATACAAGTCTGGGGTAAGATACGGCCACGAGGGGTCGAGTTCAGTTGCTGCTGTTAGTGTTTCTATGCCATTGCAAAAGCAACTGGCATCCTTGACGCTAATTGAATTTGCCCCAAAAACTGGGTTGAGCTTCCAACCATGGCATTCCCTGGTAAAGTCTCTGATATACATGTTTTTATTACTTAGGGGCAGTGTCAGACTGGGGCATGAAGGGCCACCAGGGGGATTCATTGGTAGGGGCCCATATTTTGGGTTGTGGCCAGTCTCCAGAAGGGGTGTGGCCAGCTGCCACAGAGGCTGGGCTAACTATTAGAGAGAGTGCATGGTCTGGGCCCCTTGATAAATAGATATAGTAAATGCTGATGTAGTGCATGCATGCATGATAATGTACCACATTAATAACCGCAATGCACTATAGAAAATACACCATAGTAATGTACAGTATAAAGGTAACATTTATAATGTATAATTCAAGTGCACAGTCTGAAACCTGATCCCTAGAGGAGGAGGTGGGCCCCCAGGCAGTGGGGCCTGGCAGTGGTTCCCCTTGTACCCCTGTGGGCCAGTCCAACCCTGCTTAAGGGACTATTTACTAAGCCATGCATGAAGAAGATAAAGTACCAGCCAATAGGCTCCTAACTGCCATGTCACAGGCTGTGTTTGAAAAATGACAGTTTGGGTCCGATTGGCTGGTACTGTATCTCCAGCAACTTTATCTCCATCGAAGGCTTAGTAAATAGACCCCTTTTAGTCTTTTAGTCATGAGATTAGAATCACATTCTGTACATGGGCCCTCATTCCGAGTTGTTCGCTCGTTCTTTTTCATCGCATCGCAGTGAAAATCCGCTTAGTACGCATGCGCAAAGTTCGCACTGCGACTGCGCCAAGTAACTTTACTATGAAGAAAGTATTTTTACTCACGGCTTTTTTTTCGCTCCGGCGATCGTAATGTGATTGACAGGAAATGGGTGTTACTGGGCGGAAACACAGCGTTTCAGGGGCGTGTGGCTGAAAACGCTACCGTTTCCGGAAAAAACGCAGGAGTGGCCGGAGAAACGGTGGGAGTGCCTGGGCGAACGCTGGGTGTGTTTGTGACGTCAACCAGGAACGACAAGCACTGAACTGATCGCACAGGCAGAGTAAGTCTGGAGCTACTCTGAAACTGCTAAGTAGTTAGTAATCGCAATATTGCGAATACATCGGTCGCAATTTTAAGAAGCTAAGATTCACTCCCAGTAGGCGGCGGCTTAGCGTGTGTAACTCTGCTAAATTCGCCTTGCGACCGATCAACTCGGAATGAGGGCCCTTGTACATAAATTCACAGGTGCATTTGTACAAATAATTGAATTTGCACAAGCATGCTTAATATATTTAAGTGTATTTTGTTTCCATTTACCCCTTCAATTACTATAATTACTGCATCATTTGTGGTCATCAAATACAAATACCACACAAAAATATGCAGTGTAACAAAAGATTAGGAGATGTGTGGAGTTGTGAAGCTTGTTGTCAGACAACATTGTTAAATGACCTCTTATGTTTATCAACAAGACATGTTAAGGACGTGGTAGATGATCGGATAACCTGTGACTAAAATAGGAAAGAGGAAATGGAAAGGAAGGATGTACAAATGCTATTTAAGGCATTTTACGATGTCATGACCTGGAAGAGAATATCTCCACTACTGCATGTGAATAGCTAGCAATCTCCGGTGTCCTTATTCATCTGATTCCAGTCTGCAGTCATTTAACAGTTATCATATAAGAGGTGACTTACAGTTACAAATAACTCATGTATGTACTGCTTGCACAAGATCATTATTAGGTTATAAAGAGGCTGATTCAGAGGTGAACTGTGCGTACAGTGCATGCGTCCTGGTTGTATCCATACAGAGTCGTAGTTAAAGCATGCATGGACAAGTGTATTGACAAAGTAGTGGGCATTTCTGGGTGGTGGCACTCAACCGCTCACATATCAGGTCATACTTGGATAGAGAAACTGCACCTCCCATAGGGCTGCTGTGTGGTTCTATAATGCGACAGACGGTGCGTCTAAATAACCACAATTGGTATAGCGGGTGTCTCATTCCTTGCACATTCACATGCACGTATATACTACAGGGAGGAATTTGTAGAGTCATTTGCATAAAGTCACAGACCGGTGGCCACCAATAGATGCAGCCGCTTCTGCATCCACCTCTGAATCATCCCCGAAGAGTAACAAAACAGACAAAGTATAGGTGTAGTGCAACTTCACAAATGTGCCTATTGGTCCAGCAGCCAGTCACATGGGAGCATGACCCAGTATTCAGTGTTTTCATGTTCATCAGACCTTTTCTAGCCTTGTAGTGGATTAAGTTAACTCGATTAATTAAATCCACCTAAAATACTGCTCACCTGAACCTCGTGTTTTGATTAAATAATGACTAAGAAGTATTTTATATTTACATTATCTTTCATTATGAAAAGGTGTTTTGCTGAATATAATGTTTGAGGTGTGATTACCATATAAAAATGTGTCTGTTTGGAGTGTCACAATACCGCATAACTCTTCTGCTAGTGGTAACCGGAGGCAGGTGGCCGTGCAGAGCAGCAGCATTGCAATATAACTCCTAACGTTCCAACACACAGGATAAAGCTGTCTCGGGCCAATGGAACACTTGGAAGGTATGATATTATGACTAGGCAAATATTAAACCCAATGGGAAAACATTTGTGTTGCTCTCATTTAGACTAAGGGGTCTATGCACTAAGCCTTGGAGAGAGATAAAGTGAACAGAGATAAAGGGGTAAATGTACTATACTCCATTATGAGGGAGAAGTGGTATGTGCACTGATACCGCTTCTCCCCATGCATAGTGGCGGTGTGTGGCAAGCAGTGGTGGATTTACCGCTACACATCCTAGGCGTCCGCTTAGGGCCCCACAAGTGTCAGGGGGCCCGGCCGCAGCCACGGATGGGGCCCAGGAGCAGCGCTGCAGCAGAGGTTGACGCTACCGAGTGAAGCTGAGCCGGCCCCAGCAGGCTGTCAGCACATCCTGATTGGATTGCTGCCGCTGGGACCAGCACCAGCTCACGCCCTCTCTGCTATCAGTCACAGTGTAGCCGTCCTCTGCTGCATAGTGGCACACGTGACTGAGCAGCACGGAAAATAGAGAAGCTCAGCCCAGCGGAGAAATTTGGCCTTCAAGAACTTGAAAGTGAGCCGCAGCACAGTGTGTTCGCGCGCGCGCGCGCGGGGGGGGGGCTGAAGTCCACGGCGCTGTACCGTGTCTGGGGGAGGGGTCTGAAGTCCACGCCGCAGTACAGTGGCCGGGGAAGGGGGGGGGGGGGGGGAATCTGAAGTCCAGGGCAACGCCACAGTACATTGTCCGGGGGATGTCCAGCGCTGCAGTAGTACAATGAGTCCGGGGGGGTGGGGGGTTCAGGCTAACATGTAGGAGGAGATCCTCTGTGAGAGAATAGAGGCGCTGATGTTGGCGGTGCAGGGACATTGTAGCAGCGCCGCTTATAGCTTCATTGTCCCTGCCAGCGGCCAGGCATGTAACCCCGTGGCGTAGAGCCAGTTGAGACACATGCCGGGGGGCTGCGCTGGTACTCTAAAATGTCTATGAGGGAGAGGGGATGATGGTACTACGCTGTCTATCTATGGGGAGTGGGTGATGATGCTGTCCTGCCTGTCTATGGGGAAGGGGGGGAGGGTTATTGTTGGTGCTGCGTCTGTCTGTCTGGAGGGGGGGGGGTTGCTGGGGGGGATTGATGTGTCCATGCTGTCAGAAACCCTCCCTGCAAATGCTTGGACACGCCTGCGTTTTTCCAAACACTCCCAGAAACGGTCAGTGACACCCACAAATGCACTCTTCCTGTCAGTCACCTTGTGATCGGCTGTGCGAATGGATTCTTCATTAAATCCATCGCTCAGCAACGAACCTCTTTGTACCCGTACGACACGCCTGCGCATTGCGCTGCATACGCATGCACAGTAGTTACCTGATCGCGGCACAGCGAAAAACGCTAGCGAACAAACAGATCTGAATTAGGCCCAATGTGTTGGGGGCACTGTGTGGCATATAATGTGTTGGGGGTATTCTGTTGCATATAATGTGTTGGGGGGGGGGGGGGGTTCTGTGTGGCATATAATGTGTTCAGAGGATGCTATGTGGCATATAATGTGTTAATTATGGGTGCATGTAAACCTCTTGGCTCCACCTCTAACTGCGCGATGTGAGGTAATGATCTCACACCGTGCGCCCTCCCACCCACCCACGCTCTTACTGTTCATGTGCCATGCCAACACCACTGTGGAGGAGCAGCATACAGTGTTCTTCTTAGGACGGAGCCAGAGGAGGACAAATTCAAACAAATTCATTGACTTGAGTGTCACTGTGAGTGAGTGGTATAAAATGATTTTTGGCTCGTACTGTGTGGTATAACATGAATTTCGGCTCGTACTGTGTGGCGTAATGTGAATTTGGCTCGTACTGTGTGGTATAACATGAATTTTGGCTCGTACTGTGTGGCGTAATGTGAATTTGGCTCATACTGTGTGGCGTAATGTAAATTTGGCTCATACTGTGTGGCGTAATGTGAATTTGGCTCGCACTGTGTGGTATAACATGAATTTCGGCTCGTACTGTGTGGTGTAATGTGAATGTGACTCATACTGAGTGGCGTAATGTGAATTTGACTCATACTGTGTGGTATAATGTGAATTTGACTCATACTGTGTGATGTAATGTGAATTTGACTCATACTGTGTGGTGTAATGTGAATTTTGGCTCATACCATGTGGTATATTGTAACTTTTGGATCATACTGTGTGGTGTAATGTGAATTTCGGCTCATACTGTATTGCAGTGATATAGTGAGTGGAGGTAGTGCACTGATATAGTGCTGGGATGCAATGTGGGTAGGTAGCTTAGTAACATAGTGAGTGGATGTAGCATAGTAATGCAGTGTGGGGAGGTAGATCAGTGGCCTAGTGCAGGGATGCAGTGTAGGTTGGTAGCATAGTGATATACTGTATATAGGCCCAGAGCCGGATTAAGGGGGGGTCACGGGGGGTATGTACCCCGGGCCCTCCTGTCTCAAGGGGCCCCCCGGCTGAGCAGCTCAGCCTCAGACACAACTGCTGAGCAGCTGCACAAAGAGTTACAGAGCTACAGCAGTAGCTCTCTGGCCTGCAGGGGCACGCCTCCTCTCAGCATCACTGAGAAGAGACGAACACCCAGTGGGAGTCAGTCGGACTAGAAGAGGAGAGGAGAGAGGAGAGTCAGATGCAAGACCTCCGGCTTCTGCTGATAACAAGTGCAAAAGGTTAAGCTACAAAGAGATGTGATTGCCAAGCCACCAGCTGCACAGAGTAGTAGCGTGTGTTTCAGTCTTAGTAGTGGGGGTGGGGTATGAATTCATGTCATGAAGTGTGTTTGTGTCAGTGTGTGTGTCAATAAGTGGTGTCGGTAAGTGTGTGTTTCAGTAAAGAGAGTCTTGGTCAATAAGTGGTGTCAGTAAGTGATATGTCAGTAAGTGGGTTAGTAAGGGATGTTTGTATCAGTAAGGGGCGTTTGTCAGTAAGTGTATTTGTATTGTGTATGTCAGTAACAGGTATCTGTGTCAGTAAGGGATGTTTGTCAGCAGGTATGTATTTGCCAATATGATGTCTGTGTCCAGAAGGGCTATCTGTCAGTACAGTAAGTGGTGTCTGGGTAGGCATGTGTCAGTAAGTGTGTTTGTGTCAGTAAGAGATGTGTGTGTGTCAGTAAGTGTGTCAGTGTGTTGGTGTCAGTAAGGGGTGTCGTAATTGTGTCAGTAAGAGGTGCTTGTGTCAGTAAGAGATGTCCGTGTCAGTAAGGGATGTCCGTGTCAGTAAGGCAGTGTGTGTGTGTGTGTGTGTGTGTGTGTGTGTGTGTGTGTGTTTGTGGTCAGCTATGGAGCTGTGTGTGTGTGTGTGGCAATGGGGGGCAGTGTGTGAGTGAAATTGCATAATTGCATGCAGTTGAGGGAGGGGTGCTCCAAACAGATTTCTTGCTTATGGCCCCAATAAAGTATAAATCCTGATCTGTATGTGGGTACAGGAAATTGCTGTTGTGGGAGGAGGAGTACACACACAGTAGGCATAACTATGGAAGGGGGGGGCAGTGCTGATGAGAGGGTGAGGGCCCCCCTGTCTTTAGTACCCTGGGCCCCCCGAAGGCTTAATCCGGCCCTGAGAACAACCGTTGGTTGTGAGTGTCCAACAATGCCCCCAGGTGCACCATGCTCTGAGCAGGGACCAGGGAAGATTTCTTCCAGTTGATGAGCCACCCATGGGTTTGCAGAAACTGGACTGTCAGATACAGGTGACGGATGAGAATTTCTGGGGAATTCGCCGGGATCAGCAAGTCGTCCAGATACGGTAGGATCCTGACACCCTGAAGGCGGAGTAAGGCCGTCATTACCGCCATGACCTTTGTGAATACTCATGGAGCCGTGGTCAATCCAAAAGGTAAAGCCCGAAATTGATAATGGAGGTTGCCAATAGAAAACCGCAGGTATTGCTGATGCGACATGGCAATAGGAATATGGAGGTAAGCATCCTGTATGTTCAGGGAGACCATATAGTCCCCGGGCTCCAAAGCCAGAACAATAGAGCGAAGAGTTTCCATATGAATCTTGGAGACCCTCACAAATTTGTTCAAGGACTTGAGGTTGAGAATGGGCCGGGAGGAACCATTCGGTTTCGGGACTAGGAACTGCGGTGAATAGTACCACTTGCCTCTCTGAGTCAGAGGCACCGGCACAACCACTCCTGTGTCCAGGAGGGACTGTACCACCAAATGAAGCGTTTTTGCCTTCACCTGATCCGTAGGGATATTTGTCAGGCAAAATTGATGAGGGGGACGATTCTTGAAGGATATGGCGTATCCATGAGTGATGACTTCCCATACCCAGGCGTCGGAAGTGGTCTTCCACCATACCTGGGTAAACCTTAGAAGTCGACCTAACCCTGGGATCCCCCAGAGGGAGGCCCGCCCCGTCATGCAGTAGGCTTATCTGATTTGGAAGAAGGCTGACGGGCAGCCTAGGCAGGTTTAGGTTTGGGCTTAGTGGTTTTGGAAGTGTGAGCCTGTTTCGGGTATGCATGACCCTTTGCTTTATCTGGAGGTCGAAAGGAATGAAAGGAAGTACTCTTAACCTTCAGAACCGAAGGAGCAGCACTAGGCAGACACGCCGTTTTAGCAGAAGCTAAGTCAGCCACAATCTGGTTGGGATCCTCCCCAAAAAGAATGTTTCCCTTAAAAGGGAGCACCTCCAGGGTTTTCTTAGAGTCCAGATCCACAGACCAGGACCATAACCAGAGATTCCGGTGACCCAGAATGGACGTAGTAGAAGCCTTGGCCGCCAGAATACCTGCATCAGAAACCGCCTCCTTAATGTAATGAGAGGCTTTTACAATATACAAAAGACATTGGCGGTCATTCCGAGTTGATCGCTCGTCAGCAGTTTTTAGCAGCCATGCAAACACTATGCCATCGCCCACTGGGAGTGTATTTTAGCTTAGCAGAAGTGTGAAAAAATTTATCGCAGAGTGCCTGCAAAAAAAATTTGTGTAGTTTCAGAGTAGCTCAAAACCTACTCAGCGCTTGCGATCACTTCAGACTAGTCAGTTCCGGATTTGACGTCACCCGCCCAGCGTTTGCCCAGCCACGCCTGCATTTTCCGTGGCATGCCTGCGTTTTTCCATACACTCCCTGAAAACGGTCAGTTGCCACCCAGAAACGCCCCCTTCATGTCACTCACTCTGCGGCAACCAGTGCGACTGAAATGCATCACTAGATACTGTGCAAAACTGCATCATGCGTTGTGCCTGTACGTCGCGCGTGCGCATTGTGCCACATACGTATGCGCAGAACTGACGTTTTTTAGCCTGATCGCTGCACTGCGAACAAATGCAGCTAGCGATCAACTCGGAATGACCTCCATTGTCTAGCATTATCAGAAAAATTGGACGGCAGCTCTGCTTCCACCTCCTGAGCCCACGCTTCAATAGCTTCTGCAGCCCAAGTAGCCGCAATAGTGGGCCGAAGAACAGCTCCTGCAAGGGTATAAATAGCTTTTAAGCAACCCTCCACACGCTTATCTGTTGGTTCTTTCAGAGAGGTGACGGTAGTTACAGGCAGAGCAGAGGACACCACCAGCCGAGCCACTTGAGAATCCACCGGCGGTGGTGTCTCCCAATTTTTGCTTAAGTCCACAGCGAGGGGATAGCGAGCTAGCATCTTCTTGTGAGGTGTGAATTTCTTTCCTGGATTTTCCCAGGATTCCTGATGTATGTCAACTAAGTGGTCAGAATGAGGTAAAACTAGTTTAGTAACCTTCTGACGTTTAAATTTATCTGAATTCTTAGAGGTAACAACAGGTTCTGGGTCATCATCAATTTAAAGAATCAGCCTGATAGCCTCTAATAGGTCAGGAACATCCACCTGTGAAATAGATTCCCCATCAGAAGCATATGGATCAGAGTCTGATTGGTCAACATACACGCCATCCTCATTAGACGAAGTGTCTGAAACATGGGTGGATTGTGAGGAAGTAATTGCCCCGCTTAGAGGATCCCTTGGTCTTAGGCGGGCGAGGGTTAGGTTTCTGTTTAATCAATGAGTGATTCAATTGCTGTAACTGAGTGGACAGTAGATCTGCCCATAGCGGATTAACCGCAGGAACAATATGTGGCTGTACAGACACGTGAGGTCCCATAGGGGGTGTAAGTCTCGTTACCAGCGTATTTAGTAAAGAAGAGAAAGTAGCCCAAGGTGGGTCATTATGTACTCCCGTTGCTACAGCCCTACTGTGGGGTAGGGATCCCCCAGAACCTGAACCCTCCGCTGCTCTTTTCCTCTAATGTGTCTGCGGCATCACTACCGCATATTGCGGGATCAGCCACAGAACCGTCGCCCTGTGTAGCTGACATAATATGAAAGCGTGAACCCCGGTCAACACAGTACAATATCAGCAGTAAAATACCTAACCTAGAATCCCCTGTGCAATGTGATAGCACAAACAGAGGATTCAAGAGCTATACAGTGACTGAAAATCAAAGAGAAAAATACAAAATATATCCTGTGAAACACCTTTACTCTAAATGGCGCCCTGGGGGAGGGGCTATAGGTCAGAGCTTTATCCCCTTGCGCGCCCTCCCTCCCTGCCTGCACTGCGCTGTCCTCCCGGCTCCTGCCCAAGCTCAGTCTCTCTCCACCAGTGACTCCAAGTGTGTGCCCTGCCCTGCCATTTCCTACAGCCCGGCCAATACAATGGTGATTATTTCTTGATGCTAATATATATATATATATATATATATATATATAATATAGATATTAGCTGAGCCAAGCAAACCATAGTTTACTGAGTGCACCTACAATCTACAGGTGCACTCAGCAAACTACTGATTGCTTGGCTCAGCTATTATACACTGCTCAAAAAAATAAAGGGAACACTTAAACAACACAATGTAACTCCAAGTCAATCACACTTCTGTGAAATCAAACTGTCCACTTAGGAAAAAACACTGATTGACAATCAATTTCACATGGTGTTGTGCAAATGGAATAGACAACAGGTGGAAATTATAGGCAATTAGCAAGACACCCCCAATAAAGGAGTTGTTCTGTAGGTGGTGACCACAGACCACTGCTCAGCTCCTATGCTTTCTGGCTGATGTTTTGGTCACTTTTGAAAGCTGGTGGTGCTTTCACTCTAGTGGTAGCATGAGACGGAGTCTACAACCCACACAAGTGGCTCAGGTAGTGCAGCTCATCCAGGATGGCACATCAATGCGAGCTGTGGCAAGAAGGTTTGCCGTGTCTGTCAGCGTAGTGTCCAGAGCATGGAGGCGCTACCAGGAGACAGGCCAGTACATCAGGAGACGTGGAGGAGGCTGTAGGAGGGCAACAACCCAGCAGCAGGACCGCTACCTCCGACTTTGTGCAAGGAGGAACAGGAGGAGCACTGCCAGAGCCCTGCAAAATTACCTCCAGCAAGCCACAAATGTGCATGTGTCTACTCAAACGATCAGAAACAGACTCCATGAGGGTGGTATGAGGGCCCGACGTCCACATGTGGGGGTTGTGCTTACAGCCCAACACCGTGCAGGATGTTTGGCATTTGCCAGAGAACACCAAGATTGGCAAATTCGCCACTGGCGCCCTGTGCTCTTCACAGATGAAAGCAGGTTCTCACTGAGCACATGTGACAGAGTCTGGAGATGCCAAGGAGAACATTCTGCTGCCTGCAACATCCTCCAGCATGACCGGTTTGGCAGTGGGTCAGTAATGGTGTGGGATGGCATTTCTTTGGGGGCCGCCATGCTCTTGCTAGAGGTAGCCTGACTGCCATTAGGTACCGAGATTAGATCCTCAGACCCCTTGTGAGACCATATGCTGGTGCGGTTGGCCCTGGGTTCCTCCTAATGCAAGACAATGCTAGATCTCATGTGGCTGGAGTGTGTCAGCAGTTCCTGCAAGACGAAGGCATTGATGCTATTGACTGGCCCGCCCGTTCCCCAGACCTAAATCCAATTGAGCACATCTGGGACATCATGTCTCGCTCCATCCAGCCACGTTGCACCACAGACTGTCCAGGAGTTGGCGGATGCTTTAGTCCAGGTCTGGGAGGAGATACCTCAGGAGACCATCCGCCACCTCATCAGGAGCATGCCCAGGCATTGTAGGGAGGTCATACAGGCATGTGGAGGCCACACACACTACTGAGCCTCATTTTGACTTGTTTTAAGGACATTACATCAAAGTTGGACCAGCCTGTAGTGTGTTTTTCCACTTTAATTTTGAGTGTGACTCCAAATCCAGACCTCCATGGGTTAATAAATTTGATTTCCATTGATAAATTTTTGTGTGATTTTGTTGTCAGCACATTCAACTATGTAAAGAACAAAGTATTTAATAAGAATATTTCATTCATTCAGATCTAGGATGTTATTTTAGTGTTCCCTTTATTTTTTTTGAGCAGTGTATGTATGTATGTATGTATGTATGTATATATATATATATATATAAAAGTACAGCAGCAGCCGGCACTCCTAAAATAAGTCCAACGTGCTCAGGTGCCAGGTTCAAAGTTACTAGAGAATCCAATCGAGCACGGCACTCAGAGACAATAATAGAATTAATTTATTGTATCAATGCCATTGATACAATAAATTAATTCTATTATTGTCTCTGAGTGCCGTGCTCGATTGGATTCTATATATATATATATATATATATATATATATATATATTTAGGAACAAAGGATGAGGTAATAAAAAGCTGTTATGATTCCAGCACTCTGGTCAGAGGAGATCTTATGGCAAGGACCGGAGCACTGGAACGGAATGCTGGGGAAGGGAGCAGGACAGGAAAATAGCCCCTGGCGCCCTAACTCTGTTGTCTCACCCGTGTTGTCAGAAATCCCCTGCGAGACTATGGTTTCTTGAGCCCTTGGCAGCCGCATTTGACGGGCGGATTATGTCTGCCCAACTTCGATGCCCCCCGGTCTTAATGAGAGACAAAGGGAAACCCGAGACAGGGTGATAACAAGAGGCCCTCTAACTAAACAACCAGGCCAGGGGCTAAGCAAACTCAAAACTATAATATGTGCGGAGAAACCGCCAGGGAAAAGGACAACCAAAATATCCACTTGTCCAATTCTCCTACCCGGCACCGCCGAGTACCAGAGAGGACTTGTAGAAGCGGAACCCTCCGCAAATGCTCCAAACACAAAATATAAAAGGTAAAGCGGCTGAGCCGCAACACACGGCAGAGCCGCAACTCACGAACACCACTGGATATAAAACGGTGATCAGTCAGGACTCCAGGGAACCAAACGACCTCTTGGGATGAGATGACAACTCCCGAATACCGGACTTCTGAGGACTGGAATGACCGGATACAGCAGGACTGGAAACAGACTCTCAGCAAACAAAGGCAGCATGCAGGAAGCTATTACCGGCGTCTGTGAGAAGCCCTGGGAGTGTATTTAACAAGGAGTCCTCCAATCAGCTGCAAAAGGCTGATTAGAATAAATGCCGTGCAGCTGCCTTGCTGCACGGCCAGAGAGCAGGTGAATATCTTAATTTCCTAAAGCCTAGCAACGGGGAACGCGGTCCGCAAGTGGCGTCCCCGTTGCTAGGGTCCGTGCGGCTCAGCACGCCCGGCGTCTAGCGTTGCTAGGGAGCCGGCGGCTGTACGTGCACGGCGTCTCTAGTTGCTAGGCGCCGGGCCGCGCAGACCATCAAGCGGACCCCGGCGCCTAACAGTACCCCCCCCTTGAGGAGGGGTCAAGGAACCCCTAAAGCCAGGTTTCTGAGGAAATTCCCGAAAAAATGCCCTCTTGAGCCTCGGGGGCATGAAGATCCTTATCCAGGACCCAAGACCTTTCCTCCGGACCATAGCCTTTCCAGTGAACCAGTAAATACAGCCGATCCCGGGACAATTTGGAATCGAGAACCTTCTCTACCAAGAACTCCTGTTGTCCCTGTACATCCACTGGAGATCTACCCTGAGAGATCTTCCGAGGAAATCTACTGGAAGAAACGTATTGTTTCAACAGGGAACAATGAAACGTATTTCCAATCCTGAGAGATCTTGGTAAACGTAACCGAAAGGCAACTGGGTTGACTCTTTTAATAATAAGAAATGGCCCAATAAATTTGGGTCCCAGTCTAGCCGAGGATTGTCGAAGCCTGATGTTGCGAGTCGACAACCACACCCTATCTCCCACCTTAAAAGTGCAAGGACGTCGGAGCCTGTCAGAAAATTTCTTCTCTCGAAAGGCCGCTTTTCTGAGAGCAAGGTGCACCTTTTTCCAAATGGCTCTGAGATGGGAGGTTAAGGTAAGCGAGGAGACTGAGGAATGATGAAAAAAAGAATTAGCTCTGGGGTGAAAACCAAAAACTGAAAAGAATGGAGACTCTTTAGTGGAGGAATGACAAGAATTATTGTAAGCAAATTCAGCCAACGGAAGAAACTCGGACCAATCATTCTGGAGTTTGGCTGAATACAAGCGCAAATATTGTTTCAATGATTGGTTAACTCGTTCGGTTTGCCCGTTGGATTGTGGGTGGTAACCGGATGTTAACGACAATTTCATCTTCAATGAGGCACAAAAACATTTCCAGAATTGTGCGATGAATTGTGGACCCCGATCAGAAACAATATCAGTAGGCAACCCATGAAGCCTGAATACATGGCGGAGAAACAAAACTGCCAACCCTTGGGCAGAAGGCAATCGGGGAAGAGCAATAAAATGAGCCATTTTACTAAAACGGTCCACTACCACCCATATGACTCGGAATCCGGCTGAAAGGGGAAGGTCAACCACAAAATCCATGGAAATATGAGACCACGGCCTGAGAGGAACATTTAAGGGCATAAGTTGCCCGATGGGCAAGGAACGGGGAACCTTATGCTGTGCACAAACCTGACATGAATAAACAAATTCCTTGACGTCTTTAGAAAGACCAGGCCACCATACTGAGCGAGAGACTAACTCCAATGTCTTAGAGACTCCTGGATGCCCTGAAACTTTGTTATCATGGAATTCCGTTAAAACAGTAGCTCTCAAAAACTCAGGGACGTAAAGACGACCAGTAGGAGTAATTCTAGGAGCTTGGTGTTGAAGCTGTTTTAACTGGGTAAATAAATCTTGTGTGAGGCCCGCCCAGATGACCGAAGATGGAAGTATGGGGGTAACAGGATTGTTATTGTGAACTGGAAGAAAGCTGCGTGACAGGGCATCAGCCTTAGTATTCTTGGAACCAGGCCTGAAAGTGATTATAAATTTGAAACGCGTAAAAAATAATGCCCAACGTGCCTGTCGGGCATTAAGCCGCTTAGCCGATTCAATGTATTGCAGGTTCTTATGGTCAGTCAATACCGAAATAGTATGTTTTGCTCCCTCCAGCCAATGCCTCCACTCCTCGAAAGCCCACTTTACTGCCAGTAACTCCCGATTACCAACGTCATAGTTGGATTCAGCGGAGGAGAATTTCCTGGACATAAAGGCACAAGGATGTAACTCCAGAGACTCCGGATCCTTTTGAGAAAGGATAGCCTCCACTCCAACCTCCGAGGCATCAACCTCCACCACAAAGGGCATTTCCGGATTAGGATGTCTGAGGACTGGAGCCGAGACAAAGGCTTGTTTCAAGGCCCGGAAGGACAACTCAGCTTCACGCGACCAGTTGGTAGGATCCGCTCCTTTCTTTGTCAGAGCTACAATGGGAGCAACCAGGTCAGAAAAAGAATGAATAAACCTCCTATAATGATTCGCAAACCCTAAAAAGCGCTGAATTGCTTTTAAATTGGTGGGTTGCGCCCAACTAAGGATGGCCTGGAGTTTCTTTGGTTCCATGGAAAATCCCTGAGGGGAAATTATGTACCCTAAAAAAGATACTTCCGTGACATGAAACTCACACTTCTCCAGCTTGGCATATAAATGATTCTCACGTAACTTTTGAAGAACCAGACGCACCTGGGTAACATGTTGTTCCATTGATTCAGAAAAAATCAGGATGTCGTCTAAGTAAACGACCACGAATTTCCCTAGGAAGTCACGGAGCACATCGTTAATGAGGTCTTGAAAAACTGCCGGAGCATTGGACAGGCCGAACGGCATCACCAGGTATTCGTAGTGACCCGACTGAGTACTGAAGGCCGTTTTCCACTCATCTCCAGATTTAATTCGGATGAGGTTGTACGCTCCTCTAAGGTCAATTTTAGAAAAAATCACAGCAGAACGTAACTGATCAAAGAGTACAGAAATCAACGGCAAAGGATAGGTGTTTTTAACTGAGATCTTATTCAGGGCTCTAAAATCAATGCAAGGTCTAAGCGAGCCATCCTTTTTCTCCACAAAGAAGAAGCCTGCACTTAAAGGAGATTTTGATGGTCAAATAAATCCTTTCTCAAGGCTCTCCTTTACATAATCATTCATAGCCGCAGTTTCTGGCCCGGATAATGCATATAATCTTCCCTTTGGCAATGCGGCACCAGGAATTAACTCAATAGCACAATCATAAGGCCGATGGGGAGGCAGAATGTCCGCATTGCCTTTGGAGAAAACATCAGCAAACTCCTGGTATTCCACCGGAATGAGTTCTGGAATGATAGCTGCTACTCTGACTGGAAACGTGATACATTCCTTATCACAAAAAGTACCCCAATGTGAAATCTCCCCCGACCGCCAATCAATGGTGGGATTATAAAAGGCCAGCCAAGGGTGACCCAGAACAACTGGAACTGCTGGGCAATGTGTAAGAAAGAACTCGATTTTCTCGGAATGTAGAGCTCCTACTGTAAGTAGTACAGGGGGTGTACGGAGAGAAATAATCCCATTAGACAGCGGACTCCCATCTAAGCCATGCATGGTGACACACCTACCCAAAGGTAACTGAGGAATGCCTAAGGCCTTAGCCCAAGTTAAATCCATAAAGTTTCCTGCAGCTCCACTGTCAACAAAAGCCGACACCGAAGAACTGAGGCTGCCAAAGGAAACTTTAACTGGGACTAAAAGGGAGTTATTCGAGGAGATAAGCTGCAGACCTAGGTGAACCCCCTCACAATTCACCTGGTCAAAGCGTTTCCCGACTTGTTCGGACAATTACGAGCAAAATGTCCCTTACCCCCACAGTACAGACAAAGACCAGAATTTTGCCTTCTGGCTCTTTCTTCAGGAGACAGCCGGGAGAGACCCATCTGCATGGGCTCCTCTACGTCTTCAGGAATGGAATATACACACGGACTTGACCTTACAGGTGCTCCTTTTTCAGCCCTCCGCTCTCTGAGACGACGATCAATCTTAATAGAAAGCTCCATGAGTTTATCGAGAGTCTCAGGAGCGGGGTACTGAAGGAGACTGTCTTTTATAGACTCTGATAAGCCGAGGCGAAACTGACTGCGCAGGGCTGGGTCATTCCAGCCACAGTCGTTCGACCAACAGCGAAACTCCGTACAATAAACCTCCGCAGGATTTCTACCCTGTCTGAGAGCACGCAACTGACTTTCAGCGGACGCCTCTCTATCAGGGTCATCATACAAGAGCCCTAAAGACTCAAAAAAAGCGTCAACTGACAACAATGCCGGATCCTCTGCTCTTAAACCAAATGCCCAGGTCTGAGGATCCCCCTGGAGCAAAGAAATAATAAACCCGACCCGCTGAGATTCAGTACCCGAGGAAGTCGGTCTTAAACGAAAATAAAGTTTACAGGATTCTTTAAAATTAAAAAACTCTTTTCTATCACCAGAAAAACGGTCAGGCAAATGCATCTTTGGTTCAGGGACTACCCTTGGGGAAGCTCGCAAAAGATCTTCCTGCGACTTCACCTGAAGAGAAAGATCCTGAACCATCTGAGTAAGTTCTTGAATCTGGCTGACTAAGAGCTGACCAGGATTTGGCCCTAAACCTGTTGGATTCATGAGGCCGATAAACTCTCACAAAACTGAATGAGAAAAAATTAAACCCCGTTTAATTTTAAGTTTTGGTATGGCCGGTAATAATGTTATGATTCCAGCACTCTGGTCAGAGGAGATCTTATGGCAAGGACCAGAGCACTGGAACGGAATGCTGGGGAAGGGAGCAGGACAGGAAAATAGCCCCTGGCGCCCTAACTCTGTTGTCTCACCCGTGTTGTCAGAAATCCCCTGCGAGACTATGGTTTCTTGAGCCCTTGGCAGCCGCGTTTGAAGGGCGGATTATGTCTGCCCAACTTCGATGCCCCCCGGTCTTAATGAGAGACAAAGGGAAACCCGAGACAGGGTGATAACAAGAGGCCCTCTAACTAAACAACCAGGCCAGGGGCTAAGCAAACTCAAAACTATAATATGTGCGGAGAAACCGCCAGGGAAAAGGACAACCAAAATATCCACTTGTCCAATTCTCCTACCCGGCACCGCCGAGTACCAGAGAGGACTTGTGGAAGCGGAACCCTCCGCAAATGCTCCAAACACAAAATATAAAAGGTAAAGCGGCTGAGCCGCAACACACGGCAGAGCCGCAACTCACGAACACCACTGGATATAAAACGGTGATCAGTCAGGACTCCAGGGAACCAAACGACCTCTTGGGATGAGATGACAACTCCCGAATACCGGACTTCTGAGGACTGGAATGACCGGATACAGCAGGACTGGAAACAGACTCTCAGCAAACAAAGGCAGCATGCAGGAAGCTATTACCGGCGTCTGTGAGAAGCCCTGGGAGTGTATTTAACAAGGAGTCCTCCAAACAGCTGCAAAAGGCTGATTAGAATAAATGCCGTGCAGCTGCCTTGCTGCACGGCCAGAGAGCAGGTGAATATCTTAATTTCCTAAAGCCTAGCAACGGGGAACGCGGTCCGCCAGTGGCGTCCCCGTTGCTAGGGTCCGTGCGGCTCAGCACGCCCGGCGTCTAGCGTTGCTAGGGAGCCGGCGGCTGTACGTGCACGGCATCTCTAGTTGCTAGGCGCCGGGCCGCGCAGACCATCAAGCGGACCCCGGCGCCTAACAAAAGCGACCATTGGTGCAAGAAACATTTGTAAAACTAGGCAGTTATAAAAAAATTGTTTACATTTATTATAATAGGCACTAAAACAAACCGAGTGTTTACAAAGTAAAAATAGGTACAAATGCCATACATAAAAAAAACATATATATAAAAAAATTGCATGGAAAGGCTGGAAAGCATAAAAGGGGTACAAATGACATAAAATACGTAAGAAGAAAAAAATTAAAAAAGTTTTTTTTTTTAAAAGGTTAAAAAAAGAGGAGTAAAGTATCTTAACTTAGTCACTGAGGTTAGATCAAGGCAGCACCCAACGCGTTTCGTCCTATCTGACTTCATCACCCCTATCTGACTTCATCAAGGGGTGATTAAAGGCTAGAGACGGATCCTATATATATACTCATTCTAAGTGGAAGTAGTGGTTACATCACTTCCTGTAATTAATTGTTTAGTGTGATCAAATAATACCAAAATACTAGTATAATTGTTCTATATTGTAGCTACATTAGTGGACACATCAGGTATCTAAGACTTAGTGTAAAATGAGCAGTGTGACAAGTTTAAATCATGAATAAAGCACGGAGCCGCGGACTTCCTGTCCGGACAGTCCGTGACATCATATCCGCCCTATATCCGGTGTCCTTGTACTCGAAGTGCGCATGCGTCGGCTCCGTGCGGCGGACCATGCTCCCGTCACTAGGGGTTGTCTTTGATGCGGCGGACGGGTTTCCCAATGTCTTATGCTGGTAGTGGTGTGAGCGGAGTCCTCCGGCGGCCATTTTATGTTAGAAAAGGTCCTCTGAATTCTGTGTTCATGGCGGCCATGTTTTTGGAGTACAGATATGCTCGATGGCCCCTTCTCATTGTTGTCATTGTTCAAATCCTTTCCAAAAAAAAACTATGTCCCGCTCCATCATCAGTTTACACATGTGAAAATATACAAAAGAGAGAACGGGGTCAGGGGCATATCAACGTTGCTTATATATAATTAAAAGGTACATCAGAGGCATGAAATCACAACTTCCAAAAGCACATCTGTTGCATTAGTTTATCTGCGTTCTAGCAGAACGGCATTCGAGAGAAATACCGCGATGATGATAATATAATTTAGTTTATATACAATTTTATATAAGTGGGCTGCTTCTTTGCAGTGATCATTCCAGGTGGACAAGAAAAAAGAGGGGGAAGAGAGAAGTGAACCGTAGGGTTGATTCAGAGCCAAGGTTAATAATATTTAATATGAAAGTGAGATTGTGCAAATTAAAGTGAGAGGTTAGCAGACATTTGAAGGGAGGAAGAGCGTAAAAAACTTGATTGAAAGGTAGTAGTGCATATACACATAATTGATCTTCCAAGGAGGTCTCCCATCCTTGTACTGACCGGGCCCAGCCTCGCTTAGCTTCCAAGATCAGACGGTATTGGGCGTCCCCAGGCTGGTATGATTGTAATAATATTGTGGAATTGAGGACGAAAACTCATCTCCGGCAGTGTATATAATAAAGATACAGATTTAGTATCCAGAACCGGATACGTGATTATCCTAAAAAGTGAGATATTTCTAAAAGGTGCTGTATAACTTATATAAGGACCATGAACAGAACATCAGAGTTTGTAAAGATAAGAGTGTCATAAAAGACATTACAGTAGCATGAGAGTGGAGGGTGGGGAACTCTCAAGTAAGTGGTTCAGAATTGAATTCTATATCCCGTCCTTAATTAGTTGGTTACAGCACCTGGTCTCCCCTGGGGGTCTCCCAACCAGGTACTGGCCAGGCCCAAACACTGCTTCGCTTCCAAGATCGGTTGGAGTTGGGCATGTCCAGTGTGGTATGGCTGTAATATTAGTAAGGAAAATGGGACTCTATTTCAAGATGGAGGACAGAAGGAGCAAGATGTAAGGAATGGCTTACGTTATAAGAAGGGTGCTATCTCATATCCTTCACTGAGGCCATCTGGGTGAAGAGTGTTCAATTCGTAGATCCAGAACATCTCTCTCCTGGAGAGGAGTTTGGAAAGATCTCCTCCTCTGTCTCCCAAAGATACCAATTCGATGCCTTTGTAGATTAGTTCCTCTGGGTCTGAGTTGTGGTGTTGATGGAAGTGTCTTGAAACTGCATGTGTTAATACTTTGTTCCTTATATTTCTCACGTGCTCCTGTATACGGAGTTTCAAGGCCCTCTTGGTTTTGCCGATGTACTTCATTTTACACGGGCATTCTAGGAGATAAATCACTGATGAAGTGTTGCAGTTGATAAATTGTTTAATGCGGTAATCTTTGTTGGTTCCATGAAATGATTTCCTGTTCTGATGAAGGTTTCTGCAGATATTGCATCTGCCACACTTGAAACTACCTACACATTTCGGCATGGTATTTCTTGCTTCCGGATTCCTTAGCATGCTCGGTGCCACAAGGTCCTTTAGACTTTGGGATTTCCGGAACACCATTTTTGGTTCCTTAGTGAGGTAGTCCTTCAGTATGGGATCCATTAGCAAGATGTGCCAGTGTTTCCTCAGAGTTTGTTTAATGAGGTTGTCATGCCTACTGTAGGTGGCGATGAATTTGACTGTATCCTCTTTGTTTCCCTTGGGTTTGTATTCCAAAAGTTCTCCTCTTTCCAGGGCTTTGGTTCTAGTGGTCGCTCCTTCCAAAAGTCGAGTGGGATACCCCTTATCCTTAAATCTTTCTTTATAAACTTCAAGTTGTTGGTCTCTGTCCTCAGTGGTTTTGCAGTTACGTGCTATTCTGTTAAATTGAGAAAAAGGAATATTGTCTTTCCACTGTTGCCGGTGATTGCTCTTGTAATGTACGTAACTGTTCATGTCTACGTTTTTAATGTAGTTGCTTGTGATGACATCCTTCTCCGAGTGTGTTAGTACCAGGTCCAGGAATTCAATTCTTTTAGCGTTATCCATGGATGTGAACCTGAGATTCATGTTGTTAGCCGAAATGTATGTTAGAAATTCTTTGACGGTTTGCTCATCTCCTTCCCACACAATCAAAATGTCGTCGATGTAGCGTTTATAAAAAATTATGTTCCGCTGGTATAGATTGTTTGTAAAAACGTGACTATTCTCCCACTGTCCCATAAAAAGATTGGCGAAGCTGGGTGCGAAGATGGTGCCCATCGCGGTTCCGCAGATCTGGAGGTAAAACCCATCTAAAAATTTAAAATAATTATGCTTCAAAATAAATATATATATTAGAGATGTGCACCGGAAATTTTTCGGGTTTTGGTTTTGGATTCGGTTCCGCGGCCTTGTTTTGGATTCTGACTTGTTTTGGCAAAATCTCCCTGAAAATTGTTTGTCGGATTCGGGTGTTTTGGATTCGGGATTTTTCAAAAAACCCTCAAAAACAGCTTAAATCATAGAATTTGGTGGTCATTTTGATCCCATAGTATTATTAACCTCAATAACCATAATTTCCACTCATTTCCAGTCTATTCTGAACACCTCACATTATTATTTTTAGTCCTAAAATTTGCACCGAGGTCGCTGGATGACTAAGCTAAGCGACCCAAGTGTGCGGCACAAACACCTGGCCCATCTAGGAGTGGCACTGCAGTGTCAGACAGGATGGCACTTAAAAAAATTAGCCCCAAACATCACATGATGCAGAGATAAGTAAATAAAAAAAGAGGTGCAAGATGGAATTGTCCTTGGGCCCTCCCACCCACCCTTATGTTGTATAAACAGGACATGCACACTTTAACAAACCCATCATTTCAGCCACAGGGTCTGCCACACGACTGTGGCTGAAATGACTGGTTGGTTTGGGCCCCCACCAAAAAAGAAGCAATCAATCTCTCCTTGCACAAACTGGCTCTACAGAGGCAAGATGTCCACCTCCTCCTCATCGTCCGATTCATCACCCCTTTCACTGTGTACATCCCCCTCCTCACAGAGTATTAATTCGTCCCCACTGGAATCTACCATCTCAGGTCCCTGTGTACTTTCTGGAGGCAATTGCTGGTGAAAGTCTCCACGGAGGAATTGATTATAATTCTTTTTGATGAACATCATCTTCTCCACATTTTCTGGAAGTAACCTCGTACGCTGATTGCTGACAAGGTGACTGGCTGCACTAAACACTCTTTCGAAGTACACACTGGGGGGGGGGCAACTTAGGCAAAATAAAGCCAGTTTGTGCAAGGGCCTCCAAAATCTCTCTTTTTCCTGCCAGTATACGTACGGACTGTCTGACGTGCCTACTTGGATGCTGTCACTCATATAATCCTCCACCATTCTTTCAATGGTGAGAGAATCATATGCAGTGACAGTAGACGACATGTCAGTAATCGTTGGCAGGTCCTTCAGTCCGGACCAGATGTCAGTTTCGCTCCTGACTGCCCTGCATCACCCCCAGTGGGTGGTTTTGAAAATCTGATCCTTTTCCTGGCAGCTCCAGAGGCCGTAGAAAATGAAGTAGGAGCTGTTGGCGGGTCACGTTCCACTTGACTTGACAAGTGTCTCACCAGCAGGTCTTTGAACATCTGCAGACTTGTGTCTGCTAGAAAGAGAGATACAACGTAGGCTTTAAACCTAGGATTGAGCACGGTGGCCAAAATGTAGTGCTCTGATTTCAACAGATTGACCACCCTTGAATCCTGGTTAAGCGAATGAAGGGCTCCATCCACAAGTCCCACATGCCTAGCGGAATCGCTCCGTTTTAGCTCCTCCTTCAATCTCTCAGCTGCTTCTGCAAAACCTGATTAGGGGAATGACCTGACTCAGGCTGGCAGTGTCTGAACTGACTTCACGTGTGTCAAGTTCAAAGGGTTGCAGAACCTTGCACAACATTGAAATCATTCTCCACTGCGCTTGAGTCAGGTGCATTCCCCCTCCTTTGCCTATATCATAGGCAGCTGTATAGGATTGAAAGGCCTTTTGCTGCTCCTCCATCCTCTGAAGCATATAGGAGGGTTGAATTCCACCTTGTTACCACCTCTTGCTTCAGATGATGGCGGGGCAGGTTCAGGAGTGTTTGCTGGTGCTCCAGTCTTCGGCACGCGGTGGCTGAATGCCGAAAGTGGCCCGCAATTCTTCGGGCCACTGACAGCATCTCTTGCACGCCCCTGTCGTTTTAAAAAAAATTCTGCACCACCAAATTCAATGTATGTGCAAAACATGGGACGTGCTGGAATTTGCCCAGATGTAATGCACGCACAATATTGGTGGCGTTGTCCGATGTCACAAATCCCCAGGAGAGTCCAATTGGGGCAAGCCATTCTGCGATGATGTTCCCCAGTTTCCGTAAGAGGTTGTCAGCTGTGTGCCTCTTATGGAAAGTGGTGATACAAAGCATAGCCTGCCTAGGAACGAGTTGGCGTTTGCGAGATGCTGCTACTGGTGCCGCCGCTGCTGTTCTTGCTGCGGAAGGCAATACATCTACCCAGTGGGCTGTCACAGTCATATAGTCCTGAGTCTGCCCTGCTCCACTTGTCCACATGTCCGTGGTTAAGTGGACATTGGGTACAACTGCATTTTTTAGGACACTGGTGACTCTTTTTCTGACGTCTGTATACATTCTCGGTATCGCCTGCCTAGAGAAATGGAACCTAGTTGGTATTTGTTACCGGGGACACAGTACCTCAAGCAATTCTATAATTCCCTGTGAATTAACGGTGGATACCGGACACACGTTTAACACCAACACAGCTGCTAAGACCTGAGTTATCCGCTTTGCAGCAGGATGACTGCTGTGATATTTCATCTTCTTCGCAAAGGACTGTTGGACAGTCAATTGCTTACTGGAAGTAGTACAAGTGGTCTTCCGACTTCCCCTCTGGGATGACGATCGACTCCCAGCAGCAACAACAGCAGCGCCAGCAGCAGTAGGCTGTCAAAGTCAGAAAAATATCCCCATACACGCTGCCATATTTGCACCTCACGCTGGTCCGCGCTGCGCATGCGTGCGCTTTCCCGTGATAGCGCATACCCGCTGATGCGTGCACCCGCTCGCATCGGTATGCGTATTTACGGTAAGGAGTATGTAGTCGTAGCGTGCGACCCAATCGTTACATATTTTCACAATTAATGTAGTTTGTAGACCATGGTCCCTTTGATAGATTCTGAAAGTTTGGTTAATATAGAATGTCCCTGAACGGAGGAATCCCTCTTTGTATTGTGCGAAGGGTCTAACAGGAATCATACAGCAGTGTTTGGTACCCATCGGAAGAGTATTTAATTAACAATATTCCGGTGTTGGTTTGGAGCGTATTAATCGCTCGTGCGGATAGTTATGGACATAAGAAGTTTATGTCCATTTCTATCATTTACTCATACTCAGGTATGCGGCGGGAAACCTAGTTTCCCACCCACCTGAGCTGTTTGAAATCGTCACAGCCCACCTGTATGAATCACCCTATGACCTTTTGTTATAATGCGAAGCCGAATTCCTGCGTCCAATGGACAATGAGGTTGTAGGGACCATTAGATTGCATTGTGTGAGTAGCATAAAAGACGGGCCTGTGGCATCCAGCTTGCACTTCTCATCAAACGGTTCTCATTGCTGATAATCGGGAAGCTGGATGTCCAGAGGCGCATGCGATCATACCCTTTGTGCGTAAGTTTTTCTCCGTAATCATATTGTCTTACTGTGAGCCAATCTCTCTCTCTCCGTCTCTCTCTCTCTCTCTCTCTCCCTTCTCTTTCTCTCGTATCTCCCATTGACTAGTATTGTATTGTATTAGATCAGCATAGTATTGTATTGTATTTCTTGTATAGTTATTCGGTTAGGAAGTCTCTGTTATATTGTAGTGTATCATTTGTACTGTGATTCTTTTTGCAAGTATAATAGTTATAATACAGATAATAGGCTTTGGACCCTAAACCAGTATCTGTGTATTTCCTATAGTTTTAAGTGTTCACTTGAGCGTCGGTGACGCTCAAGCAGCTTTGTAGTTAGTCAGGTTACACAAGGTTGCACTTACACCCTGTATTCACATTAAGGTATTCTGTGTATTTCATTGATAAAAGGTTTAGACATAAAGGTATAGCGTTGTGAGCGTCTGCGCCGCTGGTGATCTCCTCGTGGTCTCGAGCGTCCGCTACGCCATAGCGAATCGTTACTCTAGTCATCACCAATAACGTGCTGTCCTGTGATCACTGGGCCGTGAGCGAACGTGACGCTTGAGCGTCTCGCCTACGGCTAAGCGATCGTTACGCAACTAGCGTACCCTTACGGTACTTCTTAAGCAAACAGCGTACTGTGTTCTTAGACTTCATTAAGGGTTGTTTATACGACAAAGGAATTTAGAATTGTCAATTGGGGGACTCGTCCTGTCCTTCTCATATCTGCACTAGGTAGATCAGCAGACATTATCCCCCAGCAAAGGGTGGGAGGTTGTCTCGCAGTGCTGACGGGATAAGCGTCTGCTTCACTTAGATAAAGAGTGCTGAAGGAATCCGGGAACCGGAAGTAAGAACAAAACGCTTGTGTCTTTTAAAACTGTTTATTTCTCTTCTGTCTTGCGTATACACGCACGCATACATATATATCTGCATTTCTTTTTCAATTTCGTATATCACTATTCCTGTTTGCCAATTTTTATAAGTTGATAGAAAGTACTAAAAGAGACTTGCTGTTATTTCATAGTTTAAGAATAGAGGTAATAGTTAAAAGTGTAGACAAACACACAGGTTTTGCCTGGGAGATAAGGCAAAACCAGTGGGGTACGCGGTAGATGATCAGGGATCGTTTACATTGATAAAAGAAATTGTGTTACGGTGGATCTTTTGTTTTGCGTACACGTGTCTCTAACAAAGACTAGCGTACGCAATCCAAAGGCAGACGCACGCAGCGTACATTACGCAACGTAGCGTCCGGTTACGCCCACGTAGCTCAAGTTGTGAAAAGGCGATAAGTAACGCACAGCGGTAGATAACGCGACGCGGTAAATAACGCAAATCTATTTTTGGAAAATTTGAAATTTAGTTTAACAGATCCTGCTCCTAATTGGTAACACAGCTGGGCTAAAGAAAATTTCTGCGCAGAAATAGATATAGAAACGAAAGTGTACATGTGTTGAGTGAGTGTGTTTTTATTACATAAGTATATATAACTTAGAGGTTGAACCAAAAAGAAATCGGGTAGGACATACGTGTAAGTGACATATACGGTGGCTAAGGAGGCATCCTTGGTTAAATAAAATATGAGCATTAGAGTATAGCGGACCAGTATACAAGACCAGGAGGTCAGACCAGGAGGTCGTACAGAACAAGACCAGGAGGTCATAAGGAGACAAAGAAGGTCCGCTATAAAGGTACAAGAAGCACAACCCCGGGGGTTGGTGCTAAAACCCATATAGGCCATTGGAAGCTCTGGCTGAAGGAATCCGCAGCCGCAATTTTCGATTCCATTGATCTCTCAGTACATAACAGGTAGTGCTTATGTACTGAACGATTGTACCGCACGTAATTGTGTGCAGTAGTTAGTAATCTGACCTAATACCATTAGAGTAAAGTGGTCACAAACGCTATTTGTACATTCTGACGTGATTTGTGTAATTTTTTATTTTTAAAGGGAAGTTCGCTGGTCACTCAGGAACTATCTAACAACCCCACCTTTACTGGAAAGAGTAAGTGTCCTGCGGGTAACCCTCATATGTTCCAGTAAACAGAAGGTTTCTGGTAGGGCCCTGTATCGAGTACGCCAGCACCATATCGGTGTGATCAGGTCGTATTGGTCGAGGTGGGCGAGTGAGTGGGGTACTCGGTAAACCGCCACCGCCGGCCTATTTTGAATAATTTGGTTTGCTGTAAGGGTTCGCTGAAGACCGTGATATAAAGATCAAAGGAGTAGTAAGCAACACCTGCAGATTATGGGGGCCAATTGTTCAGGTAGGGGGCGATCAACCTCGGTTCGGGTTGATTCAGAAAACCGACCAGTCGGGTCGGCAAGGTACATCATGTGTGAAAAATACGGAAGTCACACAGAGGTTTTATGTGATGAATGGGAGAGAATGACTGTACAAGACAGGGAGAAATTCCCAAGAATAGGTAGCTTCAGTCCAGAAGTGTTACAAAATTTAAGGAGGAGGATATGTCTCATAAAATCAACAAAGAGACGAATTCAGCATCATGATTATTTACAGTTGTGGCAACAGGAAGGTGAGATACAGAGAGGTTTGGCTCTGGCGGCGGGATCTGGGGCAGTCAGGAAACTGATAGCCACAGCCCCGCCACCACCATACATAGCAGGAGAGAAGTTGATTACGGAGAGAAACGCACTGGGTTGTAAAACACAAACACTTAGTAACCCTGTAAATGTTAATGATGTTAACCAAGTAACTCATGCAAGTATTAACCCGTGCAAGTTGTACCCTGTTTTGAACTTTCCTCAGGAGTGTGATCAAGAAGACGATCCAGCAACAATTTCAGCTCTCTCTCTAGCGGCCACCATAGCAGAGACCACAGTAGGCACAGCAACACCCACGAGATTAGCGAAAGCCCCTAGCGGAGGGATAGGTGAGGTCGTGTCAACGGGTAAGTACGGCACCATGCATTATACTGAAACAATTTCACCACAAGTTGTAGAATCTACACAGAATGAGGTTGTTAGAGTTAACCCTGTTAGAGTAATAGCAGTTCCCAATGGGAAAACAGATGTATCAGGAGCCACTCCCATAAGGAACATTGCCATGTACACTCCATTTTCCCGAATGGAATTAAGAACAATAGTGTCCGAATTTCCTGACCCCAGGAAAGACTTAGTTGCTAGCCAAAAATACATCAGGGATCTAGGTAACACTGTAGAACCCAACAACAAGGATTGGCAGATACTGCTAAGAGCTTGTTTACCTTCAAATGTCGACTCAGTTCAATTCTTAGCCGATTGTGGACTAGATAAAGATGTACCGCTTACAGACGTGTACAACAAGGATAATGTAAAAAGGATAAATTTACAGCTAAAGGAGTATTTCCCAGCCGTTGTTAAATGGAACAAAATATTCTCCATTAGACAAAAAGAGTCCGAAACGGCAACAGAATATTTTCATCGGGCACTATTAGAAATGGCAAAGTACACTGGAATAGAAGACATTAGGACCAACCCAAACCACCAAGAAGTAGCAGTATCTGTACTGATGGATGGTTTAAAGGAAACATTAAAGACTAGGGTTCAGACCACGCAACCATGTTGGCGAGGTCTGTCGGTGTCCACATTAAGAGAGGCTGCTATTGATCACGACAGAAACATCACTAGACACAGGGAGTCGCAAAGTGATAAGTTGATGTCAGTAAGTATACAGGCGCTGACCACAAGGCAGCCTGCGTATGTACCACCGAATCCTGTGGGTAAGTCAAGTGTAATAACATGTTTTTCTTGTAACAAACAGGGACACTATGCACGAGACTGTAGAACAAAGAGTGTACAAAGATCTTTTCAACCCCCTAGACAACGACACGACACACGACATTGGGAGCAGGGTCCACAGAGGCGGAGTTTTGAGCCACATACAGGGGAAACAAAAAGATACCCCCCGAACAGAGATTGGCATGCCTCTGGTAGTTCCCAGCTAACTCCCCCACAAGTAGTTGCTGCCAACGGGATTCAGGGAGGTCAGCATACCCAATAGGGGTGTGGCCATACCTGTAATCTGCAGCCAGTGAAATTGATTGCCAGTCTTGGAAGTGAACCAGAGATTGCAATCAATGTAGCTGGTAAAACTTTAAACTTTCTTGTAGACACAGGGGCGGCCAAGTCAGTGATAAATTCGACAGTGGGCATGAGAACCACTGGTAGGACAGTTCCAGCCATGGGAGTAGCAGGAGTAGTCCAGCACTACCCTGTTAGCAAACCAGCCGAGATTACAATAGGGCCTTTGCATACCAAGCATTCGTTTTTGCTAGCTGCATCGGCACCAACCAATCTCCTGGGAAGAGACTTACTATGTAAAATGGGTTGCGTCATTTATTGCACTCCTGAAGGTGTATTCTTGGACATTCCTGAGAATCACGCTCAGGAAGTACGAGACATGTTAGACTCCCCATCAAAATTAATGTCACATCCCATTATGACAAATAGGAATCCATCCCAAATAGAAGAGATGACATCTCAGATACCAGAGTCACTTTGGACAAAAGATGGACAGGACACTGGATTAATGGCAAACGTAGCTCCAGTAGTTGTACAAGTAAAAGATGGTAGGATAGCTCCAAAAATCCCACAGTATCCTCTGAAGCCAGAGGTGGAGTTAGGAGTTTTCCCAGTAATAGAGCGCTTGCTACAACAGGGCATTCTAGTAAGAACGTCCAGCACAGCAAATAGTCCCATCTTCCCTGTTAAAAAGAGTGGGGGGAGGGGTTACAGGCTAGTGCAGGATCTAAGGGGGATTAATAAAATAGTTGAGAGTCAGTTCCCCGTAGTGCCTAATCCAGCTGTCATCCTAATGCAAATTCCTCCCACTGCCAAATTTTTCACTGTTATTGACCTCTGCTCCGCATTCTTTTCGGTACCTCTGCACCCTGACAGCCAATATTTGTTTGCATTCACATACAGAGGAGTCCAATACACGTGGACTCGGTTACCCCAAGGTTTCATAGATAGTCCAAGTATATTTTCTCAGGCTTTACATGATTGTTTACAGTCTTTCCAACCGGAGAGTGGATCAGTATTGATACAGTATGTAGATGATTTACTACTGTGTTCAGATTCGCTGGAAGCTTCCCTGAAGGATACGAAACAGCTCCTGTTTCATCTTTCAGACACAGGACATAAGGTTTCCAAAGACAAGTTGCAATTATGCCAACCTAAGGTAAAATATTTGGGACACTGTCTAACACAAGGACTGAGACACCTGACCGCTGATAGAATCCAAGCCATTAGAGACATGACACTGCCACAAACCCAGCAACAGATCAGGACGTTTTTAGGAATGTGTGGGTATTGCCGTAATTGGATCCCAGGGTTTTCCATATTGGCGTTACCTTTGCAGGAAATGGTCTCCTCAAACAAACCTGATAGGATCTCGCATACAGACGAATCCGAAACAGCCTTTGAGAGACTCAAACAGTGCCTAACGCAGGCGCCAGCACTAGGTATGCCAGACTATGGGAAACCCTTTGAACTATACGGAACAGAAAGTGCTGGTTGCGCAGCAGGTGTACTAACCCAAAAACACGGTGATGCCAGCAGGCCAGTTGCATACTACAGCGCTCAGCTAGACACGGTAGCGCGATCCCTTCCCACATGCTTGCGTAGCGTTGCGGCGATAGCATTGCTAGTGACAAAAAGCGAAGATGTCGTGCTAGGCCACAACCTCACAATCCATACACCACATGCAGTATCTGCCTTATTGAATTCTGCCCAAACCAGACACGTCTCATCAGCAAGGTTTACAAGATGGGAATTGGCATTAATGGCCCCAGTAAACATCACCATAAGGAGATGCAGCACATTAAATCCTGCAACATTTCTCCCAGGTGTGCCTGGTCAGACACAAAGGGTGGAAGGTGAGAGTGATGGGGAAGGAGGATTTAATACAAAGGAAGATGCACATGATTGTATGGAATATTTGACCCAAAATTTTACCGCAAGGCCTGACATCAGTGACAATCCACTGGAAGATGCAGAACTCACGTTCTACACTGACGGTAGTTGTCATAGACAGTCAGACTCGGGAGACTTGTGTACTGGATACGCAGTCGTAGATGACCAAGACACCATAGAAGCGGAACCGCTAGGTCCACCTCACTCAGCCCAGGTTGCTGAACTGGTCGCCCTAACCAGAGCATGTGAATTGGCTAAGGGTAAGTCAGCCAATATCTACACCGATTCTAGATACGCCTTCGGGGTAGTACATGATTTCGGAGCCCTATGGCGCCTCAGAAATTTCATGACGGCAGCTGGTACACCGATAGCGCATGCAGCTTATATAAAAAGGCTTCTAACAGCGATACAGGAACCCGACAGAGTGGCTGTTATCAAATGTAAAGCACATACATATAGTCAAGACCCAGTGTCACTTGGTAACAGCCGAGCAGACGAAGCAGCTAAGCTTGCAGCTGCTACCCCCATACAGACAGACACCACACAACTGATGGTATTTAATACCATCAACACACAGAAGTTGTGTGAGATGCAGAATTTGTGTTCCACACAGGAAAGAGCAGTCTGGAAGGCAAAGGGATATGGCCAGGAGTCCTCAGGGCTCTGGACGGATGGACATGGTAAACCAGTGGCCCCCAGAGCATATCTTCCATGTCTGGCTGAAGCAGCTCATGGGTTGACTCATCTAGGCAAGGAGGGGATGTGCAAATTGGTAAGAGCATACTGGTGCGCCCCAGGATTCTCCTCTCATGCGGGTAAAAGAGCAATGTCATGCCTTACCTGTCTGAGAAAGAATATCGGAAAAGCAATACCTACAGAACCATCCCATATCCCACCTGCCGGCGGCCCTTTCCAGGTAATACAAATTGACTTCATTCAATTACCCCCATGTCGAAATTTGAAATATGTACTTGTTTGTATAGATGTTTTCTCAAATTGGGTCGAAGCATTTCCAGCAGCTACAAATACCGCTATGTTTACAGCTAAGAAAATTGTGCAGGAATTTGTATGTAGATATGGTATCCCTAGAATCATTGAAAGTGATAGGGGTACCCATTTTACCGGTGATGTCTTTCAAGGAATGTGTAAATTAATGGGTATTGATAGCAAGCTGCACACTCCGTACCGTCCACAGGCGAGTGCGAAGGTCGAAAGAGTGAACAGCACTATTAAAAATAAATTGAGTAAAGTAATGGCAGAGACAGGATTGACGTGGCCAGAAGTTTTACCCATTGTTTTGTATAGCATCAGAACCACTCCCAGGTCCCCTCTTAACCTGTCCCCTTTTGAAATTCTGTTTGGTCGACAACCGCATGTCATGATTAACCCTCAGGGTGATTTGAAATGTAACAATGAAGTAACTGTAAAATACTTGATTAACATGAGTAAGCAGTTGAGGAATCAAAATGATAATCTGAAGTTGGTGATTCCTGATTTACCAGATAGTAATTGTCATGACATTGAACCTGGGGATTATGTAATGATACGAAATTTTCTACGCTCAGGTTGTCTTATTGATAGATGGGAAGGACCATACCAGGTCTTATTGACTAGCACCACAGCATTGAAGGTTGCTGAGAGAGAGACTTGGGTCCATTCATCCCACTGCAAAAAGGTTGCTGATCCAGAGAGGTCCCGTGATAAGGAACAGACGGTAGAGGTTGTATCACTGGAGTGTCTGTTCCAGGAGGACTGAGGCGGCACCTGAGCCTTGAAGACCGAAAGCAGTTGTTGACTCCCTTCCCCCTTTTATTGTTTTTCTCCACTTCCCATCCCCTCTCCCTTAAAATTTCTTTTTCCCCCTTCTCATTCTTCTCTATTTCCTCCTCAAAGATGGACTTGCCCCAAGAGACTGTGATCCGGATTCTGATGTTAACCATGATGTTGACCAGAGCAGTCTGTTCCGGCGAGAGTACCATAGAGGTCGAGAGAGGTTCTGGAATGGGTTCCGATTATGATGATGGAGGCGTAGTTTTCCAAGATCAACCAAACCAACAAGCAAAGGCGAGTATCAGAAAACGATCCGATAGAAGAAATTGTGATGGATTGTTAGCTGAAGAAAACTGTATCTGTAGGCTCTGTGACAATTTGATTGAGGATGGGTGCATAAAGAAATGCCAATCCAGTTTTAATATCCATATGGACCGGCATCCATTGAGTGACTATCACTCCTTAGTGGGTAACGTATTAAACCAAACAGATTGTTGGGTATGCTCTCAAGTACCTCAGGGTCATAGCAAATCAGGGCTAGTACCATTTCCTTTAACGTTAGGGGAGGTACTTGAGCTAAGTGGTGGGAGACCGGTGGACCGGAGGTTTAACATCTCCAGCCCTCCTAGTTTGAAGCTCCACCAATACCATGTGGATAGGTCCCTCTTATGTTTTAATATCTCCAATCCCCGTAAGCCGGGAAATTGGGAAGTGTCATGGAGCAACCTTACCATGACCTTTTCACACAGAGCAGATAGAATGCCTACAGATACAGAGCTTGTACGCCACATAGCCAGTAGAGGAAAATCTTTCCGGTACCGATATACCTTAGGAAATAGGATTACGAGAGTTGGAGAAGTATCACCAGGATACTGTGCACATATCGTACAAACTGATACATGCATTAAGCAGATGGAAGAATTAGGGTCAGGAGAGTTCACCTGGAAGGTGTGTAATATGGTAATGTCCTTCTCTGTCCCATATGTTCTCCCCGATGATGCATATTTCATATGCGGGAGAAAGGCGTACAAGTGGCTTGCCCCAAACTCTGAAGGATTGTGTTATATTGGAAAAGTATTGCCTGAAGTGATGACTGTTACACATGACAAAATGAAGGACATACACCGTGGTGCCCAAGCTCCTTATACTCACACTCATTACGAGCACCGAGTTAAAAGACAACTGTCAGAAAGGTTAGAGCATCCGGCCTCTGATCTTATCCATGAATCCACCGGGATTCAGGTTCTGGTAGCGTTAGATTTCACTCGCACCGCTCGAGGAGTGATGAATTATAGATACATTTCCGCACTCGCCAATTTGTTAGATAATATCACTGAAATGTATGATGACACGTTCAGATACACTGGAAGAGAACTTCAAGCTTATAAAACAGAACTAGTTCAGCATAGGATGGTTCTTAATTATCTTACAGCAGTAACAGGCGGATATTGTGTTACATTGGCAACACAGTACGGCATAAAGTGTTGCACGTATATCACAAATAGCACCGAGGATCCGGTAGAGGTCATAGACCAAAAGATGGACGATATTCTCCAATTAAAATGGGAATTTCGCCGAAAACACAATCTCACCCTTGCCGCTGTAGGAAATGAGCTGACTAGTTGGGTGTCATGGTTGAACCCGCGAAATTGGTTCTCCGGTTTAGGAGACTGGGCTCAAGGAGTCATAATGGATGTTGGAAAGTTTCTCCTATGTATCTTAGGTGTTGTTATATCTATTGGATTGATATTTAGATGCGGGCAGGCTTTAATGAGGTGCAAACAAAGTACAAAAGTGATGAGCTTGAGGAGTGAGGAAACTGTAATTAACCTGGATTTGATTTATGACCCAATGATAGAAACCAGGATGTGATGAAAAATGCGATTATACTGTCCGTTTCTTTCACCTGTTTTTCTGCTTTTCCCCAAGATACAAAGACCCCCTTGGATGAGGAAGTTGACGAGACGCTATACAGACAACAGACAAGCACCAAAGATGAAGTTTTGACCACTTGAGAAATGGACATTTGATGAACTTTGCCATGGATCCCCAGTTTCCCTAGTATTTTTAAACTCACGCTAGCCCAACATTTTTTGTAAATCTGATGGCACTGACAAAGCTATTTGCTCATGCCCAAGGAGCAATACAGCGCAAAGAAGACGACTCTCAACAGATACCGAACAAAACTTCAACAACAGATGTACATTTCCCTGACATAGAATACCCCCGCATTTACCGTAATTATGTCTTTTCTTCATTTCTACAACCCTCAGGTAATGACACACATAGTATAGGGAATACAGGCACAGATATCAGCAATCACATATTCCCCCATTCATGTATCATCAACTAAAATGTGCTCCCCATTTTGTTCAAAAGCCGAAAAGAGCTCGGTAAAGTTTGACAGCCCATCCACAGACCTGTACCATGGGATAAGAAGGAATTCAAATGTATACTTCGCAATACCTCGAAGCTTGATTTACCACACGTACGGCACGATGATACATGACCCTCCAAACATGGACTCATACACACATACTTCTGCTATCTCACTAGGTCATACCCTCTTCACACCTACTCCTCTCTTCTTCCTTACCCAACCATGGAAATGAATTAACCCCTGACTTATATTTTTCTCCTTTTTGAAATGTTTTGAAGGTGGCAGTTATTATTGACTGCCAAAGGGTGGACTGTCAAAGTCAGAAAAATACCCCCATACACGCTGCCATATTTGCACCTCACGCTGGTCCGCGCTGCGCATGCGTGCGCTTTCCCGTGATAGCGCATACCCGCTGATGCGTGCACCCGCTCGCATCGGTATGCGTATTTACGGTAAGGAGTATGTAGTCGTAGCGTGCGACCCAATCGTTACATATTTTCACAATTAATGTAGTTTGTAGACCATGGTCCCTTTGATAGATTCTGAAAGTTTGGTTAATATAGAATGTCCCTGAACGGAGGAATCCCTCTTTGTATTGTGCGAAGGGTCTAACAGGAATCATACAGCAGTGTTTGGTACCCATCGGAAGAGTATTTAATTAACAATATTCCGGTGTTGGTTTGGAGCGTATTAATCGCTCGTGCGGATAGTTATGGACATAAGAAGTTTATGTCCATTTCTATCATTTACTCATACTCAGGTATGCGGCGGGAAACCTAGTTTCCCACCCACCTGAGCTGTTTGAAATCGTCACAGCCCACCTGTATGAATCACCCTATGACCTTTTGTTATAATGCGAAGCCGAATTCCTGCGTCCAATGGACAATGAGGTTGTAGGGACCATTAGATTGCATTGTGTGAGTAGCATAAAAGACGGGCCTGTGGCATCCAGCTTGCACTTCTCATCAAACGGTTCTCATTGCTGATAATCGGGAAGCTGGATGTCCAGAGGCGCATGCGATCATACCCTTTGTGCGTAAGTTTTTCTCCGTAATCATATTGTCTTACTGTGAGCCAATCTCTCTCTCTCCGTCTCTCTCTCTCTCTCTCTCCCTTCTCTTTCTCTCGTATCTCCCATTGACTAGTATTGTATTGTATTAGATCAGCATAGTATTGTATTGTATTTCTTGTATAGTTATTCGGTTAGGAAGTCTCTGTTATATTGTAGTGTATCATTTGTACTGTGATTCTTTTTGCAAGTATAATAGTTATAATACAGATAATAGGCTTTGGACCCTAAACCAGTATCTGTGTATTTCCTATAGTTTTAAGTGTTCACTTGAGCGTCGGTGACGCTCAAGCAGCTTTGTAGTTAGTCAGGTTACACAAGGTTGCACTTACACCCTGTATTCACATTAAGGTATTCTGTGTATTTCATTGATAAAAGGTTTAGACATAAAGGTATAGCGTTGTGAGCGTCTGCGCCGCTGGTGATCTCCTCGTGGTCTCGAGCGTCCGCTACGCCATAGCGAATCGTTACTCTAGTCATCACCAATAACGTGCTGTCCTGTGATCACTGGGCCGTGAGCGAACGTGACGCTTGAGCGTCTCGCCTACGGCTAAGCGATCGTTACGCAACTAGCGTACCCTTACGGTACTTCTTAAGTAAACAGCGTACTGTGTTCTTAGACTTCATTAAGGGTTGTTTATACGACAAAGGAATTTAGAATTGTCAAGGCGTTACACTCAAGGATCCATCGGAGGAATCCCAGTTAGGAGAGGACTCATCAGACTTGCCAGTGACATGGCCTGCAGGACTATTGGCGTTCCTGTCTAAGGAGGAAATTGACACTGAGGGAGTTGGTGGTGTGGTTTGCAGGAGCTTGGGTACAAGAGGAAGGGATTAAGTTGTCAGTGGACTGCTCCTGCTGTCACCCAAAGTTTTTAAACTTGTCAATGACTTCTGATGAATGCGCTCCAGGTGACGTATAAGGGAGGATGTTCCTAGGTGGTTAACGTCCTTACCCCTACTTATTACAGCTTGACAAAGGCAACACACGGCTTGACACCTGTTGTCCGCATTTCTGTTAAAATAATTCCACACTGAAGAGGTGATTTTTTTTGTAATTTGACCAGGCATGTCAATGGCCATATTCATCCCACGGACAACAGGTGTCTCCCCGGCTGCCTGACTTAAACAAACTACCTCACCATCAGAATCCTCCTTGTCAATTTCCTCCTCAGCGCCAGCAACACCCATATCCTCATCCTGGTGTACTTCAGGAGTGACATCTTCAATTTCAATATCAGGAACTGGACTGTGGGTGCTCCTTCCAGCACTTGCAGGGGGCGTGCAAATGGTGGAAGGCGCCACCTCTTCCCATCCAGTGTTGGCAAGGTCAGGCATCGCAACCGACACAATTGGACTCTCCTTGGGGATTTGTGATTTAGAACAACGCACAGTTCTTTGCTGTGCTTTTGCCAGCTTAAGTCTTTTCATTTTTCTAGCGGAAGGATGAGTGCTTCCATCCTCATGTGAAGCTGAACCACTAGCCATGAACATAGGCCAGTACCTCAGCCGTTCCTTGCCACTCCGTGTCGTAAATGACATATTGTCAAGTTTACGCTTCTCCTCAGACGCTTTTAATTTAGATTTTTGGGTCATTTTACTGAACTTTAGTTTTTTGGATTTTACATGCTCTCTACTATGACATTGGGCATCGGCCTTGGCAGACGACGTTGATGGCATTTCATCATCTCGGCCATGACTAGTGGCAGCAGCTTCAGCACGAGGTGGAAGTGGATCTTGATCTTTCCCTATTTTACCCTCCACATTTTTGTTCTAAATTTTTTAATGTGTGGAATTATATGCCAGTAATATATCAATAGCAATGGCCTACTGTACTGTACTATATATGTATACTGTTGGTCACCAAAATGCTGCACTGCAATACTATATATACTGCTCACAAAAATGCAGCACAGATATGGAATGGATACTTGCAGTGACACAGAGCTGCAAGATACTTCAATGGCCTACTGTACAACTATATACTGCTGGTCACCAAAATGCTGCACTGTAATACTATATATACTGCTCACAAAAATGCAGCACAGATATGTAATGGATACTTGCAGTGACACAGAGCTGCAAGATACAGCAATGGCCTACTGTACAACTATATACTGTTGGTCACCAAAATTCTGCACTGTAATACTATATATACTGCTCACAAAAATGCAGCACAGATATGGAATGGATACTTGCAGTAACACAGAGCTGCAAGATACAGCAATGGCCTAAAGAACAACTATATACTGTTGGTCACCAAAATGCTGCACTGTAGTACTATATATACTGCTCACAAAAATGCAGCACAGATATGGAATGGATACTTGCAGTGACACAGAGCTGCAAGATACAGCAATGGCCTACTGTACTGTACTACTATTATACTGGTGGTCCCCAGTCCCCACAATAAAGCACACTGAGCACAGATATTTTCAGCACATTGGGCACAGATATTTGCAGCACACTGAGCACAGATTACGGAGGTTTTCAGGGAGAGAATGCAGCCACGTCCTCTCTGATCAATCTCCAATGCACGAGTGAAAATGGCGGCGAATCTCGCGAGAATCCGACAGCAGGATGATGACGTTCGGGCACGTTCGGATTAACCGAGCAAGGCGGTGTTGTAGTAGGCGGTCTACTTTTTCTCACCAAACTCTCCGATCTACCACAATTAAGTGGAGATGTCCGATTGGCAACGATGGACGTATGCTCACTGTATACTATCAACCCGCACGAGGAAGGCCTGCAAACATTGAGAGAGGCACTTACTGCCCATCCTCCAGCAAATCCTCCGATCATCTTTATTATTCAACTAGCCGAAGCAGTACTGAAGTTTAATCACTTTGCCTACTTGGATAAGCACTATGTACAACAATCTGGGACCGCTATGGGTTCCAACCTGGCGCCGGCATATGCGAATATCTATATGGCGGCCTACAAGACGACGCACATCCTGCCAACTTATGGGACTTACATATTGATGTACAAACGCTTTATCGATGACATTTTCATCATCTGGACTGGGACGTCGGAGATGTTTAACCAGATGGTCCAGACGCTAAATGAATTGGAAAGTCCGGTAAGATTTACACACCAGATTGATGACCATCATATCAACTTCCTTGACATCACGGTCACCATAGAGGATCATGTGATCAGTACCATGCTCTACAGGAAACCTACTGATAGGAACACCCTCCTTCTATCCACCAGCCAACATCCACCAGCACTCAAAGAGAATTTGCCCATCTCACAATTCTTGAGAGTTATGCGGAACAACACAAATCCAACGACCATGGAACAACAGTTGCAGGATATGTCGTCGAGATTCCGGGAACGTGGATATTCTGGTGGATGTATACAACGTTGTCTACACAAAGCCCGTGCGAAATTCTCAGCACCAGACACCGCTAATATGAGTCCGAACACTGCTACCACGAGTCCGAACACCACCACCGACAGGATGGTATTTACCATGACCTTTGACAACCAGTCCGGCAACATCAGTAAAGCCCTCCGTAAGAGGTGGCCCATCATTACATCAGATACCTCACTGAAGGCGAAAAAGACACGACCCCCGATGATGGCATACCGAAAAGCACCAAACCTTAAACAACTATTGAGACCAACAGCCACCCCGACTGTCCCCAGTAGGACAACATGGCTACAAGAACAGAAACCTGGATGTTTCAAATGCACTGGTTGCACCACATGCCGGAGTATGCTCACCGGCCCAACTTTTCCCCATCCACACTCTGGACGCCCCATTAAGATCAAATATAAACTACATTGCATTATGGACCACGTTATTTACATCCTGACATGTCCATGTGGACTCTATTATGTCGGGATGACTTCAAGGCGCTTCCGTGACAGGATGGCAAATCACAGGACCACTATCCACCAGGCCATTGAGTCTAAGAAGGCAGAACAACCGGTACCAAGACATTTTTTGACGCATCAACACCAGGTATCCAACCTCAGATGCAATCTGATTGATTGGCCATGGAACAACAGTTGCAGGATATGTCGTCGAGATTCCGGGAACGTGGATATTCTGGTGGATGTATACAACGTTGTCTACACAAAGCCCGTGCGAAATTCTCAGCACCAGACACCGCTAATATGAGTCCGAACACTGCTACCACGAGTCCGAACACCACCACCGACAGAATGGTATTTACCATGACCTTTGACAACCAGTCCGGCAACATCAGTAAAGCCCTCCGTAAGAGGTGGCCCATCATTACATCAGATACCTCACTGAAGGCGAAAAAGACACGACCCCCGATGATGGCATACCGAAAAGCACCAAACCTTAAACAACTATTGAGACCAACAGCCACCCCGACTGTCCCAAGTAGGACAACATGGCTACAAGAACAGAAACCTGGATGTTTCAAATGCACTGGTTGCACCACATGCCGGAGTATGCTCACCGGCCCAACTTTTCCCCATCCACACTCTGGACGCCCCATTAAGATCAAATATAAACTACATTGCATTATGGACCACGTTATTTACATCCTGACATGTCCATGTGGACTCTATTATGTCGGGATGACTTCAAGGCGCTTCCGTGACAGGATGGCAAATCACAGGACCACTATCCACTAGGCCATTGAGTCTAAGAAGGCAGAACAACCGGTACCAAGACATTTTTTGACGCATCAACACCAGGTATCCAACCTCAGATGCAATCTGATTGATTGGGTACCACTACCAGCTCGAGGAGGGGACCGCACCTTGGCACTAAAAAGAAGGGAGAGCTACTGGATCCACCGACTAGACACCATCTCCCCTAGAGGGATGAACAAGAATAACCCTCTCTCTATATTTCTCAGGTAGCACCGTGGACACTCTGTAATTCACCAACATCCCCCCTTTTTTGGTGACGCATTACATGCCACTTAAGACTGGTGCACCAGTTGGACTTATTTTGACCTCGTCTAAGTGGGCACCCTTTTCCTTGAACTATGCCGCCGTGTTGTTGTAAAATAATAATAATAGACGTATACATCATGGGACTTCTTACAGTATTTCCTTTATTGCTTTATTATGCTTGTTTGGTACATGAGAGCCTTCATGGGATTATTAACGTCTTTGCCGTGACGGAACGCATACAGCGCCTGCAACTATGTATCTAATGCTCATTACTGTTTATGACTTATGCCGGTTGTTTAGTGGTTGGCGAGAGGTTGGTTGAAGGGTGACAAGACATACGTTTTGTGGGCACACCCCGGCTCGGCCTCAGTGGGCACTCCCCCTCCCTATGAGGGTTTTGGCCCCTATATTAATGTACATATATCTATATTACTTCATCTTGCAGGGCACTGTCTATTTGTATTTAACACTACTGTGTGGTATTTGATCAGTATTACTGTTTTGCCGTGGTGTGACACGTGCTGTGCTCATCACTATGTTTCTATTACTAATGTGTGCATCTAACTGTAGCTATGTGCGTATCCCAGGTCCCCGATATACCAATTATCACCCCCCCATCATAGTGTATTGGCTAAGATTGGTCAGTACACTGTGTGTCACAATTTTGCATCCGGCCCCGTCTCCTGCTACTGTGTATATTCATCCCCTTGACTACCTGGAACGCATAGCATCAGCGTGGAACGCACAGCCGCATGACTTCCGGTCCTAACCGGAAGTGACACAGCGGCTTTACCGGGTTGCTATAGCAACCATACGGCACAGCTCAAATCACTGTTTGGCTTACTGTAGCGGCTCTTGGGGGCACTCAAAGCATACTGCTGACCTGGGTGTGATAGTCTTTAATGCTTCGCAGCTCCTTTTATGAATATACACAGCGCGGCTCCTGACGGTCCGTGACTTCCAGTTGTAACCGGAAGTGACGAGTCCGGCCGCAGCCACACATGATTCACTCATTCATTTGCATACAGGTATATTAAGGGGGCCTGGGAGGCTTTATACAGGTCCTGGTTCCTATCAATTGTTGCTGTGGATGTTACGCTGTCTTTGGACTGTATATTGACTGGCATATACCTTGAAAAAGGTCCTGACATGGGATTGAAACGTTGGTGAGCCCTTTCTTTATTTTTGTGACATGAAGTTACATGGAACCAATTCCTTGAATGAATGACTTTAATATTTACATTTAATTACACAAGTCTGGAGAGTGCTATCTTTTTCCACTTTAGTGTGGAGAAACACTGTATTGTACTGTGAGTCTGACCCCGTGATAGGATCAGGCTTTGATTTGGCACCCCAGCCGTTATCTGTGTCGGGTGAGAGTGTGGGACTTTCTTGCATATATGTATTGTCATGACTAAGGTTTTTGTGAACCCGGTGCTAGCGAAGTCTGCGCGGGCGACTGGAGGACTACACGAATACCACCACTGACCTGGTTTTGGAAGTGTTGTGGACTCGGGGTCTCTTCCGGTGACTGGGAAGAGGAACCGCGGCAGAGATGGCCGAATCCAGGTTCTCCTCATGCAGGATGAGGTCGGCAGACAGGAAGCACGTGTGGGCGCTGAAGGTCTCCTGAAAGACAGAACTGGAAAGGCGCTGATGAATCAGTGAAGAATAACAGGTACAACTGTGCTAAAGGGCACAGGGTGCTTGGGGACACTGAGGTGCTTGGAGACACTGAGGTGCTTGGAGACACTGAGGTGCTTGGAGACACTGAGGTGCTTGGAGACACTGAGGTACTTGGAGACACTGAGGTACTTGGAGACACTGAGGTACGTAGAGGCACTGAGGTGCGTAGAGGCACTGAGGTGCGTAGAGGCACTGAGGTGCGTAGAGGCACTGAGGTACTTGGAGACACTGAGGTACTTGGAGACACTGAGGTACTTGGAGACACTGAGGTACGTAGAGGCACTGAGGTGCGTAGAGGCACTGAGGTGCGTAGAGGCACTGAGGTGCGTAGAGGCACTGAGGTGCGTAGAGACACTGAGGTGCGTGAAGACACTGGAGTGCGTAGAGACACTGGAGTGCGTAGAGACACTGGGGTGCTGAGGCACGGAGGCACGGAGGTGCTGGAAGCACGGAGGTACTGAGGCACGGAGGTGCTGAGGCACGGAGGCACGGAGGTGCTGAGGCACGGAGATGCTGAGTCACGGAGATGCTGGAAGCACGGAGGCACGGAGGTGCTGGAAGCACGGAGGTACTGAGGCACGGAGGTGCTGAGGCACGGAGATGCTGAGTCACGGAGGTGCTGGAAGCACGGAGGCACGGAGGTGTTGGAAGCACGGAAGTACTGAGCTCTGGAGATCCCAACTACAACAGTAGTAAAACTGAAACACGACAGCTGTGGTTTTCAGTGGAGAACATGGAATTCAGTACTGTGCCTTTAAGACGAAACATTGCAGCTGTGCCTTTACATTGAGACTCAGGGAAATGGTGAAATCAAATGGCAACACACAAGTAACCATACAGGAACAAGGGAACAGAGTTTCCACAGGAACTTAGGTACAATGGTTACCTTAAGGGAGCTCAGCATAAAGACTCTCACAAGGCTGTATGTGACACGAGGAACTGGCCCAGATTCCAACTCAGCCTCCTGATTTATACTTCCTGGTCCTTGATGATTGGTGGGCAGGATTAGGTGATGTCACTGTCATGTGACTACTCTAGCCAAGGCTGTGATGTAGAATGAGGCCTAGCAGGCCAAGAGAACACTGAAGCCTGGACTTCTGCAAAACACAGGATGCTTGCTTTTAGATTACTGAATTCAGCCTCACACAGGAGATCACCACAGGTGGAGCTGATTACCTCTCAGGCAGAGAACTCAGGAAACTCAGTGCTGACAAGCTGTTTAACTCCGTGAGTGAAAAGACACAGGATCCAGGACAGAAAGCAGGGGTAAGTCACCAAATATGAGAATTACAGTCAAGATTGTGACAGTATCCCCCTCTTCGAGGGTGGACTCCGGACACCCATCTAATCTTAGGGGAACTTGAGAAATTCATACAGAAGAATTTAGGACCTTCGTTGATGCCTCTTCTTCTTATGGGAACGTTTGGTTTTGACCAAGGACCGCGGGATCTCCTGTAAAGAAAAACCTTCCTTAGAAAACATGGGGGCTCCCAAGAAAGGAGTAGCATCATGGACTGGATCAAATTCAGAGTCTGAGTCCAAGTCTAATGGAAGATATGAATCTCCCATAGATACACAGTTTGCAGATGAAAATGAGGTGCACTGGAGATTTAAATTCTCTGGGCTAGGAGAGACTCCAACATGAGCAATTTTAATGGTCGGATTCTTACTGAAGGAGATTCTTAGATTATCCCTGGGAGGACAGCACAAACTTCCTTCTGCATTCCCTTTAGAGCCTGATTTCTTTACCGAGTCAGATTCCATAGGTTTAGGACCAAATTCTTTAACCACAGCATTACTAAAATTCTGTAAGTCATGGAACACAGGATCATTACTCTCAAAAAGCATGTTGGCCCACTCCAAAGCTCTTCCTCTGAATGCCAGGAACAGATATCGAGTAACGTTGGAAGGAGTTACTGCACCTGAAGGATCAGACTCCATCCGAGACAGAAATTGTTCAACCAAAGCGGCATATTGCAGTAAATCTCCATCGAAGTAAATAGGTGGTAAACCATCAGACGAAAGCTTAGAGGCTGAAACTGGAGAAATCTTTGACTGGACGAGTAGGACTGGATTGGATCCGGGGATGCTTGAATTGGCTGGAACCAAAGGAGACTGACCAGGCTGGTCCTGGAGTAACACTGGACCGGCTGGAACCGGAACGAACTGACCAGGCGGAGCCTGGAGTATTGCTGGACCGGCTGGAACCGGAACGGACTGGCCAAGCTGGGCCTGGAGTATTGCTGGACCGGCTGGAACCGGGACGGACTGACCAGGCTGGGCCTGGAGTATTGCTGGACCGGCTGGAACCGGGACGGACTGAGTCCTTTCTTCACGGGGCTGAACCAAGGCAGGAGCCCCCACTTCACGGGGCTGGGCTGAGGCAAGAGCCCCCACTTCACGGGGCTGGGCTGAGGCAAGAGCCCCCACTTCACGGGGCTGGGCTGAGGCAAGAGCCCCCACTTCACGGGGCTGGGCTGAGGCAAGAGCCCCCACTTCACGGGGCTGGGCTGAGGCAAGAGCCCCCACTTCACGGGGCTGGGCTGCGCTCTGAAGGCTCTCTGGCTGGGCAGCGCTCTGAAGGCTCTCTGGCTGGGCAGCGCTCTGAAGGCTCTCTGGCTGGGCAGCGCTCTGAAGGCTCTCTGGCTGGGCAGCGCTCTGAAGGCTCTCTGGCTGGGCAGCGCTCTGAAGGCTCTCTGGCTGGGCAGCACTCTGTAGACCCTCTGGCTGGGCAGCACTCTGTAGACCCTCTGGCTGGGCAGCACTCTGTAGACCCTCTGGATCTGGACCCTCGGATCCCCTTCCTGGGGCTGTACCCTCGGAACCCCCTCCTGGGGCTGGACCCTCTGAAGAACCCCCTCCTGGGGCTGTGCCCTCTGAAGAACCCTCTCCTGGGGCTGGACGCTCTGAACCCCTCACTGGGGCTGGACGCTCTGAACCCCTCACTGGGGCTGGACGCTCTGAACCCCTCACTGGGGCTGGACGCTCTGAAGAACCCCTTCTTGGGGCTGGACACTCTGAAGAACCCCTTCTTGGGGCTGGACACTCTGAAGACGCCCCCCCTGGGGCTGAAGACACGGACGCCCCCCCCTGGGGCTGGACACTCTGAAGACGCCCCTCCTGGGGCTAGACACTCTGAAGACGCCCCTCCTGGGACTGGACACTTTGAAGACGCCCCTCCTGGGGCTAGACACTCTGAAGACGCCCCTCCTGGGGCTAGACACTCTGAAGACGCCCCTCCTGGGGCTGGACACTCTGAAGACGCCCCTCCTGGGGCTGGACACTCTGAAGACGCCCCTCCTGGGGCTGGACACTCTGAAGACGCCCCTCCTGGGGCTGGACACTCTGAAGACGCCCCTCCTGGGGCTGGACACTCTGAAGACGCCCCTCCTGGGGCTGGACACTCTGAAGACGCCCCTCCTGGGGCTGAAGACACGGACGCCCCCCCTGGGGCTGGACACTCTGACTCCTCTGTGACTCTAAATGGCTTGAATATTCTTCTCTGGACACCCAACTTGGGATAAGGTCTTTTAATCACCGGACCCCAGTCATAAATTTGAGTCTCTTTCCGAGTAGCCATCTTGATACCCCCGTCAGCAGTAGCAGGATCGGCTACTGTGGATGACTTGTAGACATGAGCACTGTGATACTGCGATTTGTCACCATTCCCTGGCTTGCGAAGAATGCAGTCTTTAACAAAATGACCGGAATTTCCACAGTAAAGACAGAGGTGTAGCTCCCTACGCCGCTGACGTTCAGCTTCAGAGAGCTTGGGCCGTGGATAGCTCTGATGAACAACTTTTCCTTGCACAGAGGAAGAGACTCTATTAACTGGTTGGGACAAAACAGGATCAACAACGTTGGTAGTATTCCTGAGGAGATCAGGCATTACAGAGAGAATACTAGGCAAAAGTTCTTGTAACTGTAATAACATCTGGTAGAATATCTGCAGTTGGTCAGGAGTCTTAGAGCAGAAGGTCAGAGAATCTCTGGAGAAAGAATTCCGCTGCAGACACTGTGCCAATTGATGCTGAGTCGACTCCAGACCTTCCAAGCGTCCTGCAATATTGCTTAGGAGGTCCTGCGTCAGACAAACACTTTCGGCCGGGTCCATGGGGCCAGTTCCTACTGTCATGACTAAGGTTTTTGTGAACCCGGTGCTAGCGAAGTCTGCGCGGGCGACTGGAGGACTACACGAATACCACCACTGACCTGGTTTTGGAAGTGTTGTGGACTCGGGGTCTCTTCCGGTGACTGGGAAGAGGAACCGCGGCAGAGATGGCCGAATCCAGGTTCTCCTCATGCAGGATGAGGTCGGCAGACAGGAAGCACGTGTGGGCGCTGAAGGTCTCCTGAAAGACAGAACTGGAAAGGCGCTGATGAATCAGTGAAGAATAACAGGTACAACTGTGCTAAAGGGCACGGGGTGCTTGGGGACACTGAGGTGCTTGGAGACACTGAGGTGCTTGGAGACACTGAGGTGCTTGGAGACACTGAGGTGCTTGGAGACACTGAGGTACTTGGAGACACTGAGGTACGTAGAGGCACTGAGGTGCGTAGAGGCACTGAGGTGCGTAGAGGCACTGAGGTGCGTAGAGGCACTGAGGTGCGTAGAGACACTGAGGTACTTGGAGACACTGAGGTACTTGGAGACACTGAGGTACTTGGAGACACTGAGGTACGTAGAGGCACTGAGGTGCGTAGAGGCACTGAGGTGCGTAGAGGCACTGAGGTGCGTAGAGACACTGAGGTGCGTGAAGACACTGGGGTGCGTAGAGACACTGGAGTGCGTAGAGACACTGGGGTGCTGAGGCACGGAGGCACGGAGGTGCTGGAAGCACGGAGGTACTGAGGCACGGAGGTGCTGAGGCACGGAGGCACGGAGGTGCTGAGGCACGGAGATGCTGAGTCACGGAGATGCTGGAAGCACGGAGGCACGGAGGTGCTGGAAGCACGGAGGTACTGAGGCACGGAGGTGCTGAGGCACGGAGATGCTGAGTCACGGAGGTGCTGGAAGCACGGAGGCACGGAGGTGTTGGAAGCACGGAAGTACTGAGCTCTGGAGATCCCAACTACAACAGTAGTAAAACTGAAACACGACAGCTGTGGTTTTCAGTGGAGAACATGGAATTCAGTACTGTGCCTTTAAGACGAAACATTGCAGCTGTGCCTTTACATTGAGACTCAGGGAAATGGTGAAATCAAATGGCAACACACAAGTAACCATACAGGAACAAGGGAACAGAGTTTCCACAGGAACTTAGGTACAATGGTTACCTTAAGGGAGCTCAGCATAAAGACTCTCACAAGGCTGTATGTGACACGAGGAACTGGCCCAGATTCCAACTCAGCCTCCTGATTTATACTTCCTGGTCCTTGATGATTGGTGGGCAGGATTAGGTGATGTCACTGTCATGTGACTACTCTAGCCAAGGCTGTGATGTAGAATGAGGCCTAGCAGGCCAAGAGAACACTGAAGCCTGGACTTCTGCAAAACACAGGATGCTTGCTTTTAGATTACTGAATTCAGCCTCACACAGGAGATCACCACAGGTGGAGCTGATTACCTCTCAGGCAGAGAACTCAGGAAACTCAGTGCTGACAAGCTGTTTAACTCCGTGAGTGAAAAGACACAGGATCCAGGACAGAAAGCAGGGGTAAGTCACCAAATATGAGAATTACAGTCAAGATTGTGACATGTATGTATATATATATATATATATATATGTATATATATATATATATGTGTGTATATATATATATATATATATACACATATAGTGGACTGGTATACACCGGTATGGCATACCGGCAGTTCAAGCACTGACTGAAGATCCCCGCCACCGCATCCGCTGGTTTCAGGGCTCTCTCGAACCAGCAGCCAATCAGGAGCGGCCGCTTCTGATTGGCTGCCAGTCCGCGGCAGATTTGAAATAGTGGCGGTCATAGGAACCGCACCAAAGGCCACCGACTATAGCCTCTTTTTCCATTGCACCGCCGCCGCCCTCTGCCTCCTCCTCCGTTGCACTGCCGTCGCCCTCAGCCTATTCTGTTGCTGCCCTCAGACTTCTCTGCACCTCCACCAACTCCCACAGCCTCCTCCTCCACATCATCTCTGACGCCCACAGCCTCCTCCGCCATGTGCCGACCACAGCCTTCTCATGCACTGCACAGCTGACCACAGCCTTCTCCGCACCGCCGCGGCTCAATAGGTAATTTTACCCTACTACCTTTCTCTCTCTCTAGTCCCTTCTTTATGCTCTTGCTGTCCCTCTCTCTGTCATTCTCCCTCTCCCTATGTCCCTGTTGTCACTCTCCCTGCCCTCTGTTACTCTCCCTGTCCCTCTTTCTGTCACTCTCCCTGTCCCCTGCTGTCACTCTCCCTGAATTTTGTCTCATTCCGTGTGCTATAATGTGAATTTCAGCTCATACCGTGTGCTTTAATGTGAATTTTGGCTCATACCGTGTGTTATAATGTGAATTTCGGCACATATCCTGCTATAATGTGAATTTCGACTCATACCGTGTGCTTTAATGGGAATTTCGGCTCATACCGTGTGCTATAATGTGAATTTCGTCTCATATCGTGCTATAATGTGAATTTCGGCTCATATCGTGCTATAATGTGAATTTGCAGCTCATACCGTTTGCTTTAATGTGAATTTCGGCTCATACCGTGTGCTATAATGTGAATTTCGGCTCATACCGTGTGCTATAATGTGAATTGCGGCTCATACCGTGTGCTATAATGTGAATTTCGGCTCATACCGTGTGTTTTAATGTGAATTTCGACTCATACCCTGTACTTTTGTATTTTAATGTGACAGGGGGCATATACAGTATATATATATATATATATATGTATGTGTGTGTATGGGGGGGCAGATAGTGACTGGAGGGGACAATGTGTGTGTGGGGTGACTGGAGGCACTGTCTGATCCAGAAAGGGGGAGGAGACAGACTGGCCCTTTCCCAACCAATGTTGTTTGTGCCACTTTTTTTCTATATTTTTTTTTTAAGCAGGGACCTGCGGCAGTGTGGTTCATTGAAGGGGCATGCAGCAGCACTGTCAATGTAGTACTAGCAGGAGGAGGCGATCCAGCCCCTCCTCTCACCTTTTCTTCTCTCAGATGCTGTTGCCCGACGTCACAATCCAACGGAAACCAGAAGAGGGGGACCGCTGTTGCCGTTGCTGAAAGGGGGACCTGCCACTGCCTCAGGTACCCAGTGCCTCTTGTACTAAATGGGGTCACACACAGTGATGCTTGTACTAGGGAGTACAGGGACAGAATGAGGTACACAGTGCCACCTGTACCCCCTCTCTTTACCCCCTCTCTTTCTACCCTGGCCATCACTCTCACCCCTCTGTCTCGACTCTGTCTTTTTCTCTCTGACTGCTAATATATGGTGCTCGGCCCAGTAAGCGGCTCTAGGCATGCCCAGTAGGCGGTGATAGGCATGCCCAGTAGGCGGTGCTAGGTATGCCCAGTAGACGGTGCTAGGTACGCCACGCCAGTCGTGCACCCCCTTATAAAATTTGCTGCGCACGCCTATGCAGGCACCAACTTACAAACTGAGTTCCTGTGCATGGAGGAGGGGGTTTATAGAAGAGGTGGCGCTGAGCATTTTGGGAACAGTCAAAGCTGTTAGCCTGTTGGTGCCTCGTATCAAGATCCAACTCTACACCCCGATGTTATCCCTGTGGAACCCAGTGTACCCCGCTGCAGAAATGTACTTTGATGGACTCTAGTACTATTTTACATAGTTGCCATTTCTGTAGAGCATTTTTACTATCTCAAGAAACAAAATAACTTCATTAGATTATTTTGCTATACAGGTTGAGTATCCCATATCCAAATATTCCGAAATACGGAATATTCCGAAATACGGAATTTTTTGAGTGAGACTGAGATAGTGAAACCTTTGTTTTCTGATGGCTCAATGTACTCAAACCTTGTTTAATACACAAAATAATTAAAAATATTGTATTAAATGACCTTCAGGCTATGTGTATAAGGTGTATATGAAACATAAATGAATTGTGTGAATGTACACACACTTTGTTTAATGCACAAAGTTGTTAAAAATATTGGCAAAAATTACCTTCAGGCTGTGTGTATAAGGTGTATATGAACCATAAATGCATTCTGTGCTTAGACTTGGGTCCCATCACCATGATATCCCATTATGGTATGCAATTATTCCAAAATACGGAATAATCCGATATCCAAAATACCTCTGGTACCAAGCATTTTGGATAAGGGATACTCAACCTGTAGTACTATAATTGCTAATAAATTTCAACACACTGTATGAAGCCATTATTTTGCTCCATGACTCTTGCTTTCTGTGTATGCACAATTAGTCACTCATATAGTGCACTAGTTACGGCTCTCAAAAAGCCATTAACTACTAACAAGACAATATGTAGCAGAGCTGATAACTGTACACCCATTGTGTCTGTACACTTCCTCTCGTTATGTAAATAGTATCTTAAACCTACATACTTCCTCTTCGTGTGTTACAATTTGAGCAAAACATTGTGTTTCTACATTTCTATTCTACTAAACTGTACTACCTTTATAAATACCATCTTTAATTGTAATTATTCTGGAAGGTTAGACATTTATGCAGGATGATATACTATAGAAGGGGTAAGATGGTCTGTGGAAGTTTAAGGGTATCCAATCTACACTAAAAAGGTCTTCAGTTAATAGGTCAACCACTAATGGCTGACGTGCATTAGGTCGACAGGGTCAAAAGGTCGACATGGTCGAAAAGTCAACATGACAATGGTCGACACACATATGGTCGACATAAGTTTATTTCATTTTCCAGGGTTTTTTTTCTTCAATTTTAATACTTTACCATCCACATGGACTAAGATTGGGAATAGTAACCTGTAGAGCGAGGAACCTTGCCCAAAGCATGGCGAGGTAAGCGGTACACTAATGGGGCGTGTTTGTGGCAGAAAAGTTACAAAACACCCCCAAAAAATAAAAAAATAAATGGTGTCTTCCTTTTTTTGTGTGGACCATTTCCATGTCGACCTTTCAACCATGTCGGCCTAATGTTTGTCTACCATTAGTGGTCGACCTATTGACTGCAGACCTTTTTAGTGTAGATGTAATAATCCACACCCCAGTTTAAGGTAGTTTATATGTGATTTAAGAAATGTACTCCTTAGCACAATGCTGGACACATATGATAAAACCTTGCTGCTTGTATATTTCCCTTAATTACAATGGCTATGTCCAGGGGTGGATTGGCCCAACAGGACACCATGACAGATTCCGATGTGCCGGTCCCATATCCCCCTCAACCAGGCCGATTCACACTTAGGCTGGGCTGGCTCACACTGCTTCCAGTACTTGCGGTCATAGGCGTGCGCAGGGGGGGTGCCTGGTGTGCACAGGCACCCCCTATTATCCGTCACCCCCTCACATACACCTGCTGCTGCTGCAGTATCGGCGATCACAGAGTGTGCTCATTTCTGTCCTCCTGCCCATTGCGCCCGCCACCCCCTCCGCTCAGTCTGGCTGTCATTCATTTGTATGGTGCAGCATCACTGACGTAACCCTACTCCCAGTTCCTCTAACCTGTGGGATGTGTCGTGATGATGTCATGCCGCGTGCATGCACGCTCATGCTCCCACCCATGCTCTCTCTCTCCTCATCATGTGCCAACGCCACAGAATACAGCGTTCTTGGAGGAGGACAAGTTCAAATTCAATATCAATATATATTTCGAGAGATTAGGATATAATGTATGGTAATAAAATATACAAATGTAACATATATTAAACAGATTCTATCTATCTATCTATCTATCTATCTATCTATCTATCTATCTATCTATCTATATCTGTGCATCAATCCTCTATATCAGTGGTTCTCATACTCTGTCCTCGGGACCCCACACGGTTCACGTTTTCCTTGTCACCCAGCAGCTGCACTGGGTATCACCAACTGTCACATTTTAAAAATCTACAGGTGACCTGCAAAACATGAACCGTGTGGGGTCCTGAGGACCTAGTTTGAGAACCTGTGCTCTATATTATTTTGTTTGCATTGAGTGCCAATATGTGGTGGTAGACACGCCTGATAAGTGGTGCTAGACACGCCCATTAGGTGGTGTTAGACATGTCCAATAGGTGGTGCTAAACACGCCCATCTAATCGTGCACCCCCTAATAAAATGTCCTGCGCACGCCTATGCTTGCGGTTCATTGAAACACAGTTAGGCTAGCGGGCACTTCCAGGTGCCTCTAGCCGTGAGAAGTGGTGAAGCTTTTCTACCATAGGAGGGACCTGGAAAAAGTTAACCAGCCCAGCAGCATCCTCTATCTGGACCCAGCCAAAGGTCTCTTCAACGAGCCTGGCCCGGAAGCAGCAGCATAGCGATGGTTCACTACACCCACTGCCACCCTAGCTTCCACACTCTCACTGAACTGGCCAGAGCAGCAAATGAGCACTGAAGGTGACCCAGCAGAGAGGTTATTTTTAATTACATTTTTTCCATTATCATGATGGGTTAAGGGTTAGGACGTCCCCGGTCACAGTGTATGGTTTGGGGACTGGACAGGAGCAGGATTTAACTTCTTCTCAGGATGCCAGCTGACAAGGCAGCACTCACAGTCAGCCCTGGGACAATCTCTAATGCAAAGTCCTTCAGCCCAATAGCTGCCCAATGTCTGTGATGGGCCTATTTATGTAATGGTGTGGCTACATACAGTATGTAATGCGGTGGCTATGTATGTAATGTGGTGCTATTTGTGTAATGAGGTGCTATAAGTGTAGTACACTTATATACCTGTAATGTGGTGCTATTCTTGTCATGTGGTGCTATTTGTGTAATGTGGTGCTATACGTGTAGTGCGGTGCTATTCATGTAATGTGGTGCTATTCATGTAATAATGAGGTGGCTATGCATGTAATCTGGGGCGGATTGGTCACTGGGACAGATTCCACTACACTGGTCCCCTGTGTCTGTGTTTCACTACTTGTGTGCTCCCTCCCTGTATTATGCTGTATGTAGTGTGTGCTCCCTCCCTGTACTGTGCTGTATGTAGTATGTGCTCCCCGTCCCTGTGCTGTATGTAGTGTGTGCTCCCCCTCCCTGTACTGTATGTAGTGTGTGCTCCCTCCCTGTACTGTGCAGTATGTAGTGTGTGCTCCCTCCCTGTACTGTGCTGTATGTAGTGTGTGCTCCCTCCCTGTACTGTGCTGTATGTAGTGTGTGCTCCCTCCCTGTACTGTGCTGTATGTAGTGTGTGCTCCCTCCCTGTACAGTGCTGTATGTAGTGTGTGCTCCCTCTCTTCTCTGTACTGTATGTAGTGTGTGCTCCCTCCCTGTACTGTGCTGTATGTAGTGTGTGCTCCCTCCCTGTACTGTGCTGTATGTAGTGTGTGCTCCCTCCCTGTACTGTATGTAGTGTGTGCTCCCTCCCTGTACTGTGCTGTATGTAGTGTGTGCTCCCTCCCTGTACTGTGCTGTATGTAGTGTGTGCTCCCTCCCTGTACTGTATGTAGTGTGTGCTCCCTCTCTGTACTGTATGTAGTGTGTGCTCCCTCCCTGTACTGTATGTAGTGTGTGCTCCCTCCCTGTACTGTATGTAGTGTGTGCTCCCCCTCCCTGTACTATGCTGTATGCAGTGTGTGCTCCCTCCCTGTACTGTGCTGTATGTAGTGTGTGCTCCCTCCCTGTACTGTATGTAGTGTGTGCTCCCTCCCTGTACTGTATGTAGTGTGTGCTCCCCCTCCCTGTACTATGCTGTATGTAGTGTGTGCTCCCTCCCTGTACTGTGCTGTATGTAGTGTGTGCTCCCTCCCTGTACTGTGCTGTATGTAGTGTGTGCTCCCTCCCTGTACTGTATGTAATGTGTGCTCCCTCTCTGTACTGTATGTAGTGTGTGCTCCCTCCCTGTACTGTATGTAGTGTGTGCTCCCTCCCTGTACTGTATGTAGTGTGTGCTCCCTCCCTGTACTGTGCTGTATGTAGTGTGTGCTCCCTCCCTGTACTGTGCTGTATGTAGTATGTGCTCCCCCTCCCTGTGCTGTATGTAGTGTGTGCTCCCCCTCCCTGTACTGTATGTAGTGTGTGCTCCCTCCCTGTACTGTGCAGTATGTAGTGTGTGCCTCCTCCCTGTACTGTGCTGTATGTAGTGTGTGCTCCCTCCCTGTACTGTGCTGTATGCAGTGTGTGCTCCCTCCCTGTACTGTGCTGTATGTAGTGTGTGCTCCCTCCCTGTACTGTGCTGTATGTAGTATGTGCTCCCCCTCCCTGTGCTGTATGTAGTGTGTGCTCCCCCTCCCTGTACTGTATGTAGTGTGTGCTCCCTCCCTGTACTGTGCAGTATGTAGTGTGTGCTCCCTCCCTGTACTGTGCTGTATGTAGTGTGTGCTCCCTCCCTGTACTGTGCTGTATGTAGTGTGTGCTCCCTCCCTGTACAGTGCTGTATGTAGTGTGTGCTCCCTCTCTGTACTGTATGTAGTGTGTGCTCCCTCCCTGTACTGTGCTGTATGTAGTGTGTGCTCCCTCCCTGTACTGTGCTGTATGTAGTGTGTGCTCCCTCCCTGTACTGTATGTAGTGTGTGCTCCCTCCCTGTACTGTGCTGTATGTAGTGTGTGCTCCCTCCCTGTACTGTGCTGTATGTAGTGTGTGCTCCCTCCCTGTACTGTATGTAGTGTGTGCTCCCTCTCTGTACTGTATGTAGTGTGTGCTCCCTCCCTGTACTGTATGTAGTGTGTGCTCCCTCCCTGTACTGTATGTAGTGTGTGCTCCCTCCCTGTACTGTGCTGTATGTAGTGTGTGCTCCCTCCCTGTACTGTATGTAGTGTGTGCTCCCTTCCTGTACTGTGCTGTATGTAGTGTGTGCTCCCTCCCTGTACTGTGCTGTATGTAGTGTGTGCTCCCTCCCTGTACTGTGCTGTATGTAGTGTGTGCTCCCTCCCTGTACTGTGCTGTATGTAGTGTGTGCTCCCTCCCTGTACTGTATGTAGTGTGTGCTCCCTCCCTGTACTGTATGTAGTGTGTGCTCCCTCTCTGTACTGTATGTAGTGTGTGCTCCTCCTCCCTGTACTGTACTGTGCTGTATGTAGTATGTGCTCCCCCTCCCTGTACTGTGCTGTATGTAGTATGTGCTCCCCCTCCCTGTACTGTGCTGTATGTAGTGTGTGCTCCCTCTCTGTACTGTGCTGTATGTAGTGTGTGCTCCCTCCCTGTACTGTGCTGTATGTAGTGTGTGCTCCCTCCCTGTACTGTGCTGTATGTAGTGTGTGCTCCCTCCCTGTACTGTGCTGTATGTAGTGTGTGCTCCCTCCCTGTACTGTGCTGTATGTAGTGTGTGCTCGCTCCCTTCCTGTACTGTGCTGTATGTAGTGTGTGTTCCCCCTCCCTGTACTGTATGTAGTGTGTGCTCCCTCCCTGTACTGTGCTGTATGTAGTGTGTGCTCCCTCCCTGTACTGTATGTAGTGTGTGCTCCCTCCCTGTACTGTACTGTATGTAGTGTGTGCTCCCCCTCCCTGTACTGTGCTGTATGTAGTGTGTGCTCCCTCCCTGTACTGTGCTGTATGTAGTATGTGCTCCCCCTCCCTGTACTGTGCTGTATGTAGTGTGTGCTCCCTCCCTGTACTGTGCTGTATGTAGTGTGTGCTCCCCCTCCCTGTACTGTGCTGTATGTAGTGTGTGCTCCCTCCCTGTACTGTGCTGTATGTAGTATGTGCTCCCCCTCCCTGTACTGTGCTGTATGTAGTGTGTGCTCCCCCTCCCTGTACTGTATGTAGTGTGTGCTCCCCCTCCCTGTACTGTGCTGTATGTAGTGTGTGCTCCCTCCCTGTACTGTGCTGTATGTAGTATGTGCTCCCCCTCCCTGTACTGTGCTGTATGTAGTGTGTGCTCCCCCTCCCTGTACTGTATGTAGTGTGTGCTCCCCCTCCCTGTACTGTGCTGTATGTAGTATGTGCTCCCCCTCCCTGTACTGTATGTAGTATGTGCTCCCCCTCCCCGTACTTTGAAACATATAAGGTTAAAAAAAAGGGGGTTTGTTGAATGAAAAATCAATAAAGTCAGAAGTAGATTAAAGGCATGACTGCAGTGTATATTCAGACGTACAGATGTACATCAGGGAAGGGCATTGTAGCAGCATATGCATAAAGTCGCAGGTAAACATCAGCATAACGTAAAGCAAAGGAGGCCCCAACTGTGTCTATCTCAGAATCAGGACCTCTAAAGAGTGACCACGTCCTCTCGACAGACCCCTCACTCTCAACAGACTCTGCCCCCATTAGGGCTGCTTCCATACATTTTCTGGGCTGGTGTTCGTTCCCAATCCGCCCCTATATGAGCTTACCATCTTTGGAATGTTAGAGAATTAATATAACTTTTTATTTTTTATTATTTGTCAGATTATTATTTTTTTTGTAAATTATTTCAAAATATAACTTGAACGTATTTTGTTATTTTACCCTTAGCTCACTTGAAAATTGTTATAAAGTAGAAAAATGTCTAAAAGCAATTACAGAGTAAGACCATTTTCCTTACTGTGTAAACTGCAGAACTAGGTGTCCTGTTAGTTGCTTTTCATTTTACCCTTGTATGCAGGGCCGGATTGGCCATTACATTCACAGGGGAGATCCCCGGTAGGCCAGACGGCACGCCGGCCACCTGCCACCTGTGGCTCCGCCCCCACAGCACGTCACCGGTCACAGGTTTTGTACATGACAGGCTGTAAGTAGAGGCCTGCGCTACCGAGCTGAAAGGAGGTGCGCACGTCGCAAGCACCAATGATGTCACGCACCTCAAAGGAAGAGAGGATGGTGAGTCCAGCAGCCTGCTCTCCAGAGCTCCCTGGGCCGCCGTCAGCTGCAGCTTGCCCTGCCAGCCTGTGGTGAGAGGAGGGGACACTGAGTGGAGACAGAGTGAAACATCGGGGCTGGTCAGAGACACAGTGAGTCTGGTTGCACTGTTGTAGGCATCTGCTGCAGTCAGTCTTTAAAAAAAAAAAAAAATGTCCTGCAGTTTACAGGATTATTATTTTTTTAAAGACAGATAGGGGGACATGGAGTTCCTTTGCCTGCGGAGGGGGGGTGGGGGGAGGAGGAGATATTCCATAGGATAGGGAGGAAGGTTGTTTAGTGCTGAGGGGAGATGATCTAACGGGGGATATTCTGTGCTATGGAGAGATGATCTGCAGGGGGGTGGGTTTGCTATTCTGTGTTAGGGACAGATGATCTGTCTGAGGTGGCTATTCTGTGCTAAGGGATATGGTGATCTATATGGGTGGGTGCTGACCTATGCTAGGGAGAGAGGATCTGTCTGAGGGGGCTATTGCCAAGGGATATGGCCAGTGCTTGAAGTGGGCTGGTATACCGGCATGTCTTCGAGCACTGAGCCTGAAGACCCCCGCCGCCGCATTGAGCTCTCGCTCCTATGACCGCAGCGCTACTATTTCAAATCTGCTGCGGACCAACAGCCAATCAGGAGTGGCCGCTCCTGATTGGCTGCCGGTCCGTGGCAGATTTGAAATAGTAGCGCCGCGTTCATAGGAGCCACAGTGCTGCACCAAAGGCTGCCGCCCTCTTACTCTTCCGCTGCACTGCTGCCACCCTTAGCCTCCTCTGCCACCTCGCCGCCACCCTCAGTCCTTCTCTGCATCTCCGCCAACTACCACAGCCTCCTCCTCTGCACCACCTCTGAGGCTCACAGCCTCCTCCACCCCACATCGACCGCAGCCTCCTCATCCAGCACACCACAGCATCCTCAGCACCGCCGCTGCTAAATAGGTAATCTTACCCTGCTGCCTTTCTCTCTCCCTAGTTCCTACTGTCTGCCTTTGCTGTCCCTCTCTCTGTCACTTTCCCTGTCCCTATGTCTCTGCTGTCACTTTCCCTGCCCCTCTGTCACTCTCCCTGTCCTTATGTCCCTGCTGTCACTCTCCCTGAATTTTTACTCAATCCATGTGACATAATGTGAATTTCAGCTCATACAGTGTGCTATAATGTGAATTTCGGCTCATACCGTGTGCTATAATGTGAATTTCAGCTCATTCTGTGTGCTATAATGTGAATTTTGGCTCATTCCTTGTGTTATAATGGGTATTTCGGCTTATAATATGTGGTATAATGTGAATTTCGGCTCATTCTGTGTGCTATAATGTGAATTTCATCTCATTCAGTGTGGTATAATGTGAATTTCAGCTCATACCGTGTAGTATAATGTGAATTTCAGCTCATACTGTGTGGTATAATGTGAATGTACAGACTTCTTCCTGCCAAGCGGGTTCCACTGAACGGGACCCTCTAAAACGCAATGTGTGGCCCAAGCCTTAGTGAGTAATGAATGTACCTGTGCACATGTTGAGTGACCTGGATGACGTGAGCTGTTTGGGGTCCTGAGGACTGAGCTTGAGAACCACTGTAATAGAGTATTGCTATAATTGCTTTAAAATATATTTAGTGAGTGTGCAGAGGATTAAATGGCAAACCAGTTTCAATTGCTTAAATACTTCTGCTACATCACAATCTAACAGTTTTAATGAGTTAGGTCCAGCTAATATGACATGCTCTGCCTTTTGTTAGTGTAACTCCGCCTACATTACATTTTGAAGTGGTAATCCGCCTACTTTGGTATTGGTTCCGCCTACAGTTGATTTGGTGTTGCCCATACGAGGCCACTTCTAGAATTTTTTCCAGGGCCACTTTCATGGCTGCCTCGCCTGGTACTCTCTTGTGTAGAATATACAATGCATGGTTCTGAACTCTCCTAATATTTTGTCACCCCAAATATGTGTTATTTCTTCAGCTTTTGAGAGGATTCATTAATAAAAATAAAGGCAGCTTCAAGCAAAATATATTTAAAAAAGAAATGTCTATTTTTATTTTAAGTAAAATATAGCCTATTTTTTCTTCTTGTTCTTCTTCTTTTTCTTCTTCTGATTATTATTATTATTATAATTATTATTATTTTGTAATTATTATAATTATTTACTCTGCATTATAAAGTAGGGAATTTCGGACTAAGATTGGTCCAGAAATCTTACAAACTTGTCCTATAAGAGGAACAAGATGGCAGAAGCCTCATGACTCATGAAGAGTCATCCTTCAGCACTCAGGAGAGGAAAAACCCCCTTGTGGAGGAAACCTCTGGGGATCCATGGCTGAAGGACTGCCCGTCCCTCTAGGCATTAAGAGACTATACAGAGTTTGCCCACACCACCCGCCCACCAACTAACCTTGCATAACCCAGTCATTCCTTCTGACACCTAAAATCTGCTATTTTGACCTATTACCCGGCCGGTGAAGAACGCACCTACAGTCGTTGGTGAGAGAGTGAAAAAAAGAGAGCAAGAGATGGGGGGAGGGGGACAGTCATAACCACCATAGCACTCGTCTCTGATGCTCACAGAGAGTTACAACTGTACAAATGTAGCCAATCTCGTCGTGGCTACATCATACCGCAATTGCACCTTGTTAGGCGCGACCGCGCCACATATGTCGGGACGTCTAAGATGTTTGTGAGGCCATTTCACATGAATGGGAGCGGCAAATGCCACAGCTCGGCATGGCTAGGCACAGGTGCGCATAGCTACGTCGAGGGGGCACGTTTACCTCAGATGTAGCTATGATCAGCGTGGCTACATCTGTATATAATATTGGCTAAAAACAAAAGTATTGACTAAAGCACAATATAATTCTCTTACACCTCTGCAAATGAATAGAGATGGAACATACTGCAAAACTGGCACACTGGGATTTAGGCAGAGAGAGCGAGTAAAGGATTTAGCTTGCAACATTATAGGCTCACCAAACAACTCCAAGGAGATGTCATAGGTCATCCATTACTGGGAGGATCCATTACATAAAGGATTTAATTAGGGACATTATAGGCTCATCTAGACAGCGCTCTTCAAATATCTCCAATGACCCATTTGCAGGCGCTTGTGGTTGTTAAGTAACAGCGTTGTCCCTGTAGGTGTGAGATTTTGTTTTTATCCAATACTATGCTATCCCCAAGATCATAAGTCATATATTATAGTAGTCATGCTAAAAGTCTGCCAACGTTTCGAACTAAGCTACCCTTATCTTTGTCCAGTCACTAACCTTCTGCTGGTGTGCTATGCCGTCCCAGGCCTCAGGAGACATATGCAAGAGACAGCAATAGCACAGCCCTCATATAGGCAGTTGCCATTATGACATCACAGCATGACCTCACACACCCCACCACTCTCCTGTAGAATGTTATCTGCTGCTGTGCCCTCTGGCATAAATCCAATAGAAACCAATATGAACAAACAGCAGCACTGGGAGACTGAGTTATAAAGTCAATGTATTAAAACACATAACATTCCAACGTTTCGGGCCACACCTTGACAAAGGGGCAGTTGTGCAGCAAAACGTTGGAATGTTATGCACTTATGTGTTTTAATACATTGACTTTATAACTCAGTTTTCGAGGGCTGCTTTTTCATATTGGTTTATACACACACATATATATATATATATATATATATTTTTTTTTTTTTTTTTATATGGTTAATGAACCACCAACACTCGCTCACATACAAAGGTTCAGCTTGCTTGGTGCCTTTAGTAAAAGTAGTGGTAGGCAATGAAAGAATGCGGCACACCAATATATTAAAGCTCATAGCATGTTACAATCACCGACGTTTCAATGTCCACCGATGTTTTCTTCAAGGTATACATGCACTGTCAATACAAAAAAAAAAAGTGTACATGCACTGACACTATTGTCAGTGCATGTACAGTATAGCTTCAGGAAAACATCGGTTAGCAATGAAACGTCAGTGAATGTAACATGCTATGAGCTTTAATATATTCTATTGAAAAGCAAGTCTTGGAGTGCGCAATCTTTCAATGCCCCCATAATATGTGACGGAACCCACAAAATATTTTGCTCAGCGCAATCACTGCTGTAAGTAAACTTTAGTGCATAGCGGGGATATTTTTAATTCAAAATGAAAATATCAATTGCGATGCCACAGTTATTAATACATAGGCCTTTTAAGATTTCATAATCCTTATTATACACAAAGTCCCCAAAACATGTAAGGGAATGGACCAGTTCATTCACACTTGCTGACAAGCAGTATTCATAAACGTTAGCCCTCTGTACCATACATTGACAGTATGTGGAAATGCTTATTAAGGACATGCTACACTTTACTTCAGGTAAACTTGGAGTCACTGTAATGACCACACTTCTAATCAGGGACATGCAGTCAGGGGAGGCAGGGCCTTCCCTGTCATTACTGATTAAAATAATACAAAGAAGATACTTATGACACATATTCTGTGTCATAAGTATCTTTCTAATATTAATATAATCATTGTTATTCATTAAATTAGGTTGGGAGGCACTGATTGCAGTGCCTCCCGTAGACAATGGGAACGGGATAGAGCGGGGGAGTGTGTGTGTGTGGGGGGGGGGGGGGGGCAAGCACTGGGCTGTAAAAGCCTATTGAAAAAAGGGAAGAAAGCGGCACTTATACAAGTGCCTTTTTGACAGGGACGGACTTTCAGCAGACATCAAAGCCCGCCCCTGTCACCGGACAGATATGATTGGACAGCGGATCCAGTGCTGGATCCGCTGGTCCAATCACCCATAAGCGGCAGCGGGACAAGGCGCTCAGATCTGCCAATGAGTGCTATTAGTGTCCCTTCCACTCATTCCCCTGATCTGCTGCTGCTGGGAGCCTGATGGGAGCTTCCTTTTACTACGTTACCAGAGCCGGATTGAGGGGGGGGGGGGACATCCACAGGACAGGGCTACACAGAAGCGGGGGATTCGAAAAACCGGACCAGATTCCGGAACCCCGGACGAGACCTGCTCCCTGCAGCGACCCCTGCTGCTGAAGAGCTTTGTATGCGCTCCCGTCCGGGGGGGGGGGGGGGGGAGACGGAGAGCGAGAGTGTTTAGAGCCGGCTGGACTGCTGCTCCCTGGAGACTGTCTGCCCTGCACACACAACGGACGGGCGGATGGGTCCGTGCGCTGTAGTGTGTGGGGAGACATGACAGACAGCCTCCTACCCCACTGCTGCTGTGCCCGGACAGAGAGAGAGAGGGGAGAGCAGCACAGAGAGATGCTGGTGCTGTGCTGCATACAGATCATATATATAGCCATTTGCTGCATACAGGGGGGAGGGGGGGGGTATTTGTGTGCAAAGGAGGGATCATTTAATATTTAATATTTGAGATTTAATTTTACAATAAAATCAGAAGACCTTGGAAATACCGTATAACATATGTGTGTGTGTATATATATATATATATATATATATATATCCATAGCAAATTGGAGCACTCACCAGACTTCTTTAAAAGTAGATCCTTTATTTCAATGCATAAGATAAGAAGTTACATCGACGTTTCGGTCCTATGTAGGACCTTTGACAAAGGTCCTACATAGGACCGAAACGTCGATGTAACTTCTTATCTTATGCATTGAAATAAAGGATCTACTTTTAAAGAAGTCTGGTGAGTGCTCCCATTTGCTATGGATATATTGGAATTATAACCTATGGGTTGTCTTTCACTGGTATGCATCCCAGAATGAAATTTGAATTACGTGAGTGTGGATCACATGGACTGTTTATATATATATATATATATATATATATATATAAAATGAACCTTATAGTGACCACACTTTTAAAAAATGGTGGCAGCCAATTGTGATATTTTTTAAAAGTGAGGTCACTATAAGGTTCATTATATCTATCTATCTATCTATCTATCTATCTATCTATCTATCTATCTATCTATCTATCTATCTATATACATATATGTTATATGGTATTACCAAGGTCTGATTTTATTGTTACATTTAATCTCAAATAAATAATATTAAATAAACTCTCGCTCTCCGTCTACCCGGTCCCCATTGACAGCCTGTTAGTGACACGCCCCCCCGGATGGGAACGCGCATACAAAGCTCCTCAGCGGCAGGGGTCGCTGCAGGGAGCAGGGCACGTCCAGGGTTCCGGAATCTCGTCCGGTCCGGTTTTCACCGAATACCCAGACGCGGCAGCTGCAGCACAAAGCGCCCCCTCGATACACAGAAGCAGCCGGTAGCAGCATACAGTGCTCTCAACACCCCACCCCATGCCCCCAGAGTATCCAGCCTACAGCCGTTCAACGGGAGGCGAGGAGGATAAAGGTACTTATCTTGGACGGGTAAGTGCTGGAGCAGTGCTGTTGCTCACGAGCATGCAGGGGGTTTTCTGGGTACATAGAAACTCCCCTTCCCCCCATGGCCGCCACTCAATCGACGCTGCTGAACTATTCTTATTATTTTTAATGTGGAGGACAGGGCCACAGGCAGTATCTATAATGCGGGCGCACTGAGAGTCTGCCTGCAAGTAGGGAGAGCCGCAGCAGTAGCGCGCGGCTCCTCCAAGACACTTCTCTTGTGAAGCTGTGTGAATTATTCGGGTCGGGTAAGGCGCAGGGTAGCGGTGAAGTGGATGCTGAACTAGTGAGGCAGTGACTGTCTCCGGCACTTCGCCTCCCACTGACTCTGTAGCAGTGTGTGTGTGTATACATCAGTATGTACTGTATGTATTCTGTGTGTGTGTTTAAGTATTCTTTTTGTATATGCTACTACTGTGTAGAATAATGTCTATGTACAGTATCAGTGTGGAATCCCCTGGAAAGGCCAATCACTCTATGTATGTATGTATATATGTATGTATGTGTGTGTGTATATATATATATATATATATACACACATACACACCTCCTTCACTCACCCATACTGTCGTACACCAGCTGCCGGATTACCTCCACCGCTACTTCCCTGGTATCTTCTGACAGCTGTGGCCACCTTCTGTCTCCGCCGGCCAACCCTCCTCTATCTCCCACAATTCCCCCTCTCAGAGCGGTGTATGCGGGCCAGGGAAAGCGATTGAGGAACAGCAGAGGCATCTCTGGGAGATGCTGGGCGGGAATGAAGGCACTGGCGGAGTACGTTATGGGTGAGCGTGTCGCCTTGTCTTCTTTAATGACAGTGCCCTTCGCTGGTGGCAAGTCATGGCATTCCGTTGCTGGTGGAGGGGCCGAGGTACAGTAAGCTCCAGCCTGGGCTCTTACTTGGCCTCACATACAGTACATGCTGCATAGGTGCCATGCCAGTAGCAGCTACTATCAATTACTGTACTGCGCCCCTCTCGCCGGCACCCCTGATGAATGGCATCCTTCCAAAGAGTAGATACACCCCTGCTGACCTGTAATCACAGTATATACACAATGGCTGCAGTACCAGCCCACCCCCCAGGTACTCTAACGTATATGCTGTTTCTAAAAAGTGAGCTGAGGTTTGAGTTCTTGTGCTGCTGGGGATGTACTGGAGAAGCCAGTGCCTCCCCAGCCATTGACCTCACCGCACGCCACTGCTTCTAACGCTCCGTTGAAGCGAAAGACAAGTACCAAGTTTTTGTCTAAATGTTAACTAGCGTTTATCACCTCTTTTCTGTACAAGCCTGATTGTTTGTTACAAAGGTGAATTGTTTGCTGCAATGATTCCAAGGGGTAAATTTACTAAGATGGGAGTTCTATTGAAGACTGGATGTTGCCCATAGCAACCAATCAGATTCTACTTCTCATTTATCTAGCACCTTCTAGAAGATAATACCTGGAATCTGATTGGTAACTATGGGCAACATCCTATCTTAAATAGAACTCCCATCTTAGTAAATTTACCCCCAAGCGTTTAAGCATTTTATTACTGGATACCTGATGAGATTAATATTATGCTGCTCAGAATTTGTGTGCAAAGGACTCCTGTTTGCTCTATGGCCAAAATCAATATTTTTAATAAATGTTTAGGTTCTTACGCCTAACAGAAAATGTAGTGTTACTTGTGACCAGGGGTGCTGTACTGTTTACCTGTTGGGCGGGGGGCGCAGAATAATGTTGCACTTCCCTCCAAACCTCCCCACCCCCATCCCCACTGCAGGTGAGCGATTACCTACAGTATGGGCGACTCCTCCTGTAGTGTGCTGCCGCAGCTTGCTGCTATGCCCCATGTCCACCTAGCCGGCTCTACATAGATGCATTGCTGTGAGGAGGCGGAGATATCCCAGCAGGCTCAGCATGGCCACGCCTCCTCCCAGTAATGCATCTGTGAAGAGCCTAGGACAGCACGTGGGGAATAGTAGGCTGCGGCAGCATACTTTTTAAAGGAGGATTCTCCCGTAGGGATCTGGGGGTAAGCGCTCCCCCTCACCCACGCCTGAGCATCTGTCTGGTTTGGAGGGGGCATGCTGCCCCCTTGCCGCAAACCCCCCCCCCCTCCCCGTTCCGAAGCCTCTGCTTGTGACCTAATACTAACAATGTGTTACAATCAGGATGCACAGCCTTCTGCTTCTTGTACACTATTATAATTAAGCTTGTACACATAATAATTATTTGTGTTTGTTGTATATTTTAGAATATGTTACCACATTGTAGAAAATAAAGACAGTGTATCTGTATAATAATCGATGTTGACATGTCTTGAGATGGACACGTGCAGTAGTGGCCTGATTCAGGTCCTGTCGCTATAGCGGTGCATGTCGCACAGTGCTGATGTACTTCGTGCTGCGCAAGTCCAGTACGTGTCTGTGATGCCGATTGCACTACATCATCAGTCAGACTGTCAGTGATTGACAATCTGATGCCATTTTGATGTGGGGATGGGGAGGCAACGGCATCCGTTTCCCAAAATGGAGGTGTGTCACAGCGGCTTGACAATGCCAAGCTTGACAATGCCAAAATCTCTGTCCGAGGGCAGAGAATTTCTCGCCTCTTTGTTGTTGCTGCGTCGACGGTCTTGCGCAACCCCATGGGTCACAAAGCTTGGCCGATGGTGATGCAGATGACCTAATACTGCGTCCTAGAACGCAGCTCGGATCAGCAATGCAGCAGGAGGCGTGACGCCCCCTGCTGCATTACTGTATTAGTGATATCGCTGAGCTTCTATGTAAGCAGCAGCGGTAGCAACTCCAACCACAAAGTTCATGTAGGGGCGGGAGAGGGGGGAACGGAGAGACCCCCCGAACTGCAATCACTGGCTTTACTTCCTAACATTAGCAATTGCGGTGCATAGAAAATCACAATTGCAATAGCGTACAACTCTGAATTAGGCCCACAGTCCTATTTAAAACAAAAGGTAAAGTGTTTTCGTTAAAATAAAGTTAAAACTGAGATGCAACCATTATGGTGCCCATACACTTGTGAGATATCTGGAACAACCCTTCGATTTCAACAGCATCGGTGCGATAAATCGCAGGATTGTATGCACATCGAATGTGTCCCCCGATGCGATGCGCGGGCACGCTGGTCGAATCCTGTATCTCAAGATATTATGTGCTGCACTTAATATTTATCAGATCGCACGTGCGATCGCATGCTGTTTTTACCACATTCGATTTATCGCACTGCGATGTGCAATCTGTTAGGTATTTAGCAAACTTACTGGACACTCCCCTCCACCCATTTCTGGTCACCTGATTTCTGGTGGCAAGGGACATGTGATAAATCGCATGATTGTGTGCGCATCGAATGCACAAAAAAGCACTTTTGATGCGATTTATCGCACAAGGAGCTTCAAGGGAAAACGAAGCGCAATATCACATCACACTCAATCGCATAAGTGTATGAGTACCATTAAGGTGCCCATACACTAGACGACCTGTTAGGGATGATCCTCCGGCAGCTCTCTGGCAGTCCTGGGCAGGGGCAGAATGGCCCACCAGGACAGATTCCGCTGGGCTGGTCCCATATCCCCCTCAGCCAGGCCGATTCACACTCAGGCTGGGCTGGCTCACACTGCTTCCAGTACTTGCGGTTCATTGAAACACAATCCGGAAGTTAGGCTAGCGGGCACTTCCAGGTCCCTCTAGCCGTGAGAAGTGGTGAAGCTTTTCTACCATAGGAGGGACCTGGAGAAAGTTAACCAGCCCAGCAGCATCCTCTATCTGGCCCCGGCAAAAGGTCTCTTCAACGAGCCCGGCCCGGGAGCAGCAGCATAGCGATGGTCGAAACCAGGTTCACTACACTCGCCGCCACCCTAGCTCCCGCACTCTCACTGAACTGGCCAGAGCGGCAAATGACCACTGAAGGGGACCCGGCCGAGAGGTGATTTTTAATTACATTATTTCCATTATCATGATGGTGTAAGGGTTAGGGTCACAGTGTATGGTTTCGGGACTGAACAGGAGCAGGATGTACCTTGTTCTCAGGATGCCAGCTGACCAGGCAGCACTCACAGTCAGCCCTGGGACAATCTCTAATGCAAAGACCTTCAGCCCTATAGCTGCCCAATGTCTATCCATGATGATGGGCCTATTTATGTAATGCGGTGGCTACGTATGTAATGCGGTGGCTATGTATGTAATGCAGTTGCTACATATGTAATTCGGTGGCTACGTATGTAATGTGTTGGCTATGTATGTAATGTGGTGCTATTTGTGTAATGAGGTGCAATTTGTGTAATGCTTTGCTATATGTGTAGTGCGGTGCTATATGTGTAATGCGGTGGCTACGTATGTAATGTGGTGGCTATGTATGTAATGTGTATTTGTGTAATGCTGTGCTATATGTGTAGTGCGATGCTATATGTGTAATGTGGTGGCTACGTATGTAATGTGGTGGCTATGTATGTAATGTGGTGCTATTTGTGTAATGAGGTGCTATTTGTGTAATGCTTTGCTATATGTGTAGTGCGGTGCTATATGTGTAATGCGGTGGCTACGTATGTAATGTGGTGGCTATGTATGTAATGTGTATTTGTGTAATGCTTTGCTATATGTGTAGTGCGGTGCTATATGTGTAATGCGGTGGCTACATATGTAATGTGGTGGCTATGTATGTAATGTGTATTTGTGTAATGAGGTGCTATTTGTGTAATGCTGTGCTATATGTGTAGTGCGGTGCTATATGTGTAATGTGGTGGCTATGTATGTAATGTGGTGGCTATGTATGTAATGTGGTACTATTTGTGTAATGAGGTGCTATTTGTGTAATGCTGTGCTATATGTGTAGTGCGGTGCTATATGTGTAATGTGGTGGCTATGTATGTAATGTGGTGGCTATGTATGTAATGTGGTACTGTTTGTGTAATGAGGTGCTATACGTGTAGTGCGGTGCTGTATGTGTAGTGCGGTGCTATATGTGTAATGTGGTGGCTATGTATGTAATGTGGTGGCTATGTATGTAATGTGGTACTATTTGTGTAATGAGGTGCTATATGTGTAGTGCGGTGCTATATGTGTAATGTGGTGGCTATGTATGTAATGTGGTGGCTATGTATGTAATGTGTATTTGTGTAATGCTTTGCTATATGTGTAGTGCGGTGCTATATGTGTAATGCGGTGGCTACATATGTAATGTGTTGGCTATGTATGTAATGTGTATTTGTGTAATGAGGTGCTATTTGTGTAATGCTGTGCTATATGTGTAGTGCGGTGCTATATGTGTAATGTGGTGGCTATGTATGTAATGTGGTGGCTATGTATGTAATGTGGTACTATTTGTGTAATGAGGTGCTATTTGTGTAATGCTGTGCTATATGTGTAGTGCGGTGCTATATGTGTAATGTGGTGGCTATGTATGTAATGTGGTACTATTTGTGTAATGAGGTGCTATTTGTGTAATGCTGTGCTATATGTGTAGTGCGGTGCTATATGTGTAATGTGTAGAGATGAGCGCCTGAAATTTTTCGGGTTTTGTGTTTTGGTTTTGGGTTCGGTTCCGCGGCCGTGTTTTGGGTTCGAACGCGTTTTGGCAAAACCTCACCGAATTTTTTTTGTCGGATTCGGGTGTGTTTTGGATTCGGGTGTTTTTTTCAAAAAACACTAAAAAACAGCTTAAATCATAGAATTTGGGGGTCATTTTGATCCCAAAGTATTATTAACCTCAAAAACCATAATTTCCACTCATTTTCAGTCTATTCTGAATACCTCACACCTCACAATATTATTTTTAGTCCTAAAATTTGCACCGAGGTCGCTGTGTGAGTAAGATAAGCGACCCTAGTGGCCGACACAAACACCGGGCCCATCTAGGAGTGGCACTGCAGTGTCACGCAGGATGTCCCTTCCAAAAAACCCTCCCCAAACAGCACATGACGCAAAGAAAAAAAGAGGCGCAATGAGGTAGCTGTGTGAGTAAGATTAGCGACCCTAGTGGCCGACACAAACACCGGGCCCATCTAGGAGTGGCACTGCAGTGTCACGCAGGATGTCCCTTCCAAAAAACCCTCCCCAATCAGCACATGATGCAAAGAAAAAGAAAAGAAAAAAGAGGTGCAAGATGGAATTGTCCTTGGGCCCTCCCACCCACCCTTATGTTGTATAAACAAAACAGGACATGCACACTTTAACCAACCCATCATTTCAGTGACAGGGTCTGCCACACGACTGTGACTGATATGACGGGTTGGTTTGGACCCCCCCCCAAAAAAGAAGCAATTAATCTCTCCTTGCACAAACTGGCTCTACAGAGGCAAGATGTCCACCTCATCTTCACCCTCCGATATATCACCGTGTACATCCCCCTCCTCACAGATTATCAATTCGTCCCCACTGGAATCCACCATCTCAGCTCCCTGTGTACTTTGTGGAGGCAATTGCTGCTGGTCAATGTCTCCGCGGAGGAATTGATTATAATTCATTTTAATGAACATCATCTTCTCCACATTTTCTGGATGTAACCTCGTACGCCGATTGCTGACAAGGTGAGCGGCGGCACTAAACACTCTTTCGGAGTACACACTTGTGGGAGGGCAACTTAGGTAGAATAAAGCCAGTTTGTGCAAGGGCCTCCAAATTGCCTCTTTTTCCTGCCAGTATAAGTACGGACTGTGTGACGTGCCTACTTGGATGCGGTCACTCATATAATCCTCCACCATTCTATCAATGTTGAGAGAATCATATGCAGTGACAGTAGACGACATGTCCGTAATCGTTGTCAGGTCCTTCAGTCCGGACCAGATGTCAGCATCAGCAGTCGCTCCAGACTGCCCTGCATCACCGCCAGCGGGTGGGCTCGGAATTCTGAGCCTTTTCCTCGCACCCCCAGTTGCGGGAGAATGTGAAGGAGGAGATGTTGACAGGTCGCGTTCCGCTTGACTTGACAATTTTGTCACCAGCAGGTCTTTCAACCCCAGCAGACCTGTGTCTGCCGGAAAGAGAGATCCAAGGTAGGCTTTAAATCTAGGATCGAGCACGGTGGCCAAAATGTAGTGCTCTGATTTCAACAGATTGACCACCCGTGAATCCTTGTTAAGCGAATTAAGGGCTGCATCCACAAGTCCCACATGCCTAGCGGAATCGCTCCCTTTTAGCTCCTTCTTCAATGCCTCCAGCTTCTTCTGCAAAAGCCTGATGAGGGGAATGACCTGACTCAGGCTGGCAGTGTCTGAACTGACTTCACGTGTGGCAAGTTCAAAGGGCATCAGAACCTTGCACAACGTTGAAATCATTCTCCACTGCACTTGAGACAGGTGCATTCCACCTACTATATCGTGCTCAATTGTATAGGCTTGAATGGCCTTTTGCTGCTCCTCCAACCTCTGAAGCATATAGAGGGTTGAATTCCACCTCGTTACCACTTCTTGCTTCAGATGATGGCAGGGCAGGTTCAGTAGTTTTTGGTGGTGCTCCAGTCTTCTGTACGTGGTGCCTGTACGCCGAAAGTGTCCCGCAATTTTTCTGGCCACCGACAGCATCTCTTGCACGCCCCTGTCGTTTTTTTAAAAATTCTGCACCACCAAATTCAAGGTATGTGCAAAACATGGGACGTGCTGGAATTTGCCCATATTTAATGCACACACAATATTGCTGGCGTTGTCCGATGCCAAAAATCCACAGGAGAGTCCAATTGGGGTAAGCCATTCCGCGATGATCTTCCTCAGTTGCCGTAAGAGGTTTTCAGCTGTGTGCGTATTCTGGAAAGCGGTGATACAAAGCGTAGCCTGCCTAGGAAAGAGTTGGCGTTTGCGAGATGCTGCTACTGGTGCCGCCGCTGCTGTTCTTGCGGCGGGAGTCCATACATCTACCCAGTGGGCTGTCACAGTCATATAGTCCTGACCCTGCTTTGCTCCACTTGTCCACATGTCCGTGGTTAAGTGGACATTGGGTACAACTGCATTTTTTAGGACACTGGTGAGTCTTTTTCTGACGTCCGTGTACATTCTCGGTATCGCCTGCCTAGAGAAGTGGAACCTAGATGGTATTTGGTAACGGGGGCACACTGCCTCAATAAATTGTCTAGTTCCCTGTGAACTAACGGCGGATACCGGACGCACGTCTAACACCAACATAGTTGTCAAGGACTCAGTTATCCGCTTTGCAGTAGGATGACTGCTGTGATATTTCATCTTCCTCACAAAGGACTGTTGAACAGTCAATTGCTTACTGGAAGTAGTACAAGTGGGCTTACGACTTCCCCTCTGGGATGACCATCGACTCCCAGCGGCAACAACAGCAGCGCAGTAGGCGTTACACGCAAGGATGCATCGGAGGAATCCCAGGCAGGAGAGGACTCGTCAGAATTGCCAGTGACATGGCCTGCAGGACTATTGGCATTCCTGGGGAAGGAGGAAATTGACACTGAGGGAGTTGGTGGGGTGGTTTGCGTGAGCTTGGTTACAAGAGGAAGGGATTTACTGGTCAGTGGACTGCTTCCGCTGTCACCCAAAGTTTTTGAACTTGTCACTGACTTATTATGAATGCGCTGCAGGTGACGTATAAGGGAGGATGTTCCGAGGTGGTTAACGTCCTTACCCCTACTTATTACAGCTTGACAAAGGGAACACACGGCTTGACACCTGTTGTCCGCATTTCTGGTGAAATACCTCCACACCGAAGAGCTGATTTTTTTGGTATTTTCACCTGGCATGTCAACGGCCATATTCCTCCCACGGACAACAGGTGTCTCCCCGGGTGCCTGACTTAAACAAACCACCTCACCATCAGAATCCTCCTGGTCAATTTCCTCCCCAGCGCCAGCAACACCCATATCCTCCTCATCCTGGTGTACTTCAACACTGACATCTTCAATCTGACTATCAGGAACTGGACTGCGGGTGCTCCTTCCAGCACTTGCAGGGGGCGTGCAAATGGTGGAAGGCGCATGCTCTTCACGTCCAGTGTTGGGAAGGTCAGGCATCGCAACCGACACAATTGGACTCTCCTTGTGGATTTGGGATTTCGAAGAATGCACAGTTCTTTGCTGTGCTTTTGCCAGCTTGAGTCTTTTCATTTTTCTAGCGAGAGGCTGAGTGCTTCCATCCTCATGTGAAGCTGAACCACTAGCCATGAACATAGGCCAGGGCCTCAGCCGTTCCTTGCCACTCCGTGTGGTAAATGGCATATTGGCAAGTTTACGCTTCTCCTCCGACAATTTTATTTTAGGTTTTGGAGTCCTTTTTTTACTGATATTTGGTGTTTTGGATTTGACATGCTCTGTACTATGACATTGGGCATCGGCCTTGGCAGACGACGTTGCTGGCATTTCATCGTCTCGGCCATGACTAGTGGCAGCAGCTTCAGCACGAGGTGGAAGTGGATCTTGATCTTTCCCTAATTTTGGAACCTCAACATTTTTGTTCTCCATATTTTAATAGGCACAACTAAAAGGCACCTCAGGTAAACAATGGAGATGGATGGATTGGATACTAGTATACAATTATGGACGGGCTGCCGAGTGCCGACACAGAGGTAGCCACAGCCGTGAACTACCGCACTGTACTGTGTCTGCTGCTAATATAGACTGGTTGATAAAGAGATAGTATACTCGTAACTAGTATGTATGTATAAAGAAAGAAAAAAAAACCACGGTTAGGTGGTATATACAATTATGGACGGGCTGCCGAGTGCCGACACAGAGGTAGCCACAGCCGTGAACTACCGCACTGTACTGTGTCTGCTGCTAATATAGACTGGTTGATAAAGAGATAGTATACTCGTAACTAGTATGTATGTATAAAGAAAGAAAAAAAAACCACGGTTAGGTGGTATATACAATTATGGACGGGCTGCCGAGTGCCGACACAGAGGTAGCCACAGCCGTGAACTACCGCACTGTACTGTGTCTGCTGCTAATATAGACTGGTTGATAAAGAGATAGTATACTCGTAACTAGTATGTATGTATAAAGAAAGAAAAAAAAACCACGGTTAGGTGGTATATACAATTATGGACGGGCTGCCGAGTGCCGACACAGAGGTAGCCACAGCCGTGAACTACCGCACTGTACTGTGTCTGCTGCTAATATAGACTGGTTGATAAAGAGATAGTATACTCGTAACTAGTATGTATGTATAAAGAAAGAAAAAAAAACCACGGTTAGGTGGTATATACAATTATGGACGGGCTGCCGAGTGCCGACACAGAGGTAGCCACAGCCGTGAACTACCGCACTGTACTGTGTCTGCTGCTAATATATAGACTGGTTGATAAAGAGATAGTATACTCGTAACTAGTATGTGTGTATAAAGAAAGAAAAAAAAACCACGGTTAGGTGGTATATACAATTATGGACGGGCTGCCGAGTGCCGACACAGAGGTAGCCACAGCCGTGAACTACCGCACTGTACTGTGTCTGCTGCTAATATATAGACTGGTTGATAAAGAGATAGTATACTCGTAACTAGTATGTATGTATAAAGAAAGAAAAAAAAACCACGGTTAGGTGGTATATACAATTATGGACGGGCTGCCGAGTGCCGACACAGAGGTAGCCACAGCCGTGAACTACCGCACTGTACTGTGTCTGCTGCTAATATAGACTGGTTGATAAAGAGATAGTATACTCGTAACTAGTATGTATGTATAAAGAAAGAAAAAAAAACCACGGTTAGGTGGTATATACAATTATGGACGGGCTGCCGAGTGCCGACACAGAGGTAGCCACAGCCGTGAACTACCGCACTGTACTGTGTCTGCTGCTAATATAGACTGGTTGATAAAGAGATAGTATACTCGTAACTAGTATGTATGTATAAAGAAAGAAAAAAAAACCACGGTTAGGTGGTATATACAATTATGGACGGGCTGCCGAGTGCCGACACAGAGGTAGCCACAGCCGTGAACTACCGCACTGTACTGTGTCTGCTGCTAATATAGACTGGTTGATAAAGAGATAGTATACTCGTAACTAGTATGTATGTATAAAGAAAGAAAAAAAAACCACGGTTAGGTGGTATATACAATTATGGACGGGCTGCCGAGTGCCGACACAGAGGTAGCCACAGCCGTGAACTACCGCACTGTACTGTGTCTGCTGCTAATATAGACTGGTTGATAAAGAGATAGTATACTCGTAACTAGTATGTATGTATAAAGAAAGAAAAAAAAACCACGGTTAGGTGGTATATACAATTATGGACGGGCTGCCGAGTGCCGACACAGAGGTAGCCACAGCCGTGAACTACCGCACTGTACTGTGTCTGCTGCTAATATATAGACTGGTTGATAAAGAGATAGTATACTCGTAACTAGTATGTATGTATAAAGAAAGAAAAAAAAACCACGGTTAGGTGGTATATACAATTATGGACGGGCTGCCGAGTGCCGACACAGAGGTAGCCACAGCCGTGAACTACCGCACTGTACTGTGTCTGCTGCTAATATAGACTGGTTGATAAAGAGATAGTATACTACTAATATTATATATACTGGTGGTCAGGTCACTGGTCACTAGTCACACTGGCAGTGGCACTCCTGCAGCAAAAGTGTGCACTGTTTAATTTTAATATAATATTATGTACTCCTGGCTCCTGCTATAACCTATAACTGGCACTGCAGTAGTGCTCCCCAGTCTCCCCCACAATTATAAGCTGTGTGAGCTGAGCAGTCAGACAGATATATAATATATATAGATGATGCAGCACACTGGCCTGAGCCTGAGCAGTGCACACAGATATGGTATGTGACTGACTGAGTCACTGTGTGTATCGCTTTTTTCAGGCAGAGAACGGATATATTAAATAAACTGCACTGTGTGTCTGGTGGTCACTCACTATATAATATATTATGTACTCCTGGCTCCTGCTATAACCTATAACTGGCACTGCAGTAGTGCTCCCCAGTCTCCCCCACAATTATAAGCTGTGTGAGCTGAGCAGTCAGACAGATATATATAATATTATATATAGATAATAGATGATGCAGCACACTGGCCTGAGCCTGAGCAGTGCACACAGATATGGTATGTGACTGAGTCACTGTGTGCTGTGTATCGCTTTTTTCAGGCAGAGAACGGATTATAAATAAAACTGGTGGTCACTATCAGCAAAACTCTGCACTGTACTGAGTACTCCTAATGCTCCCCAAAATTAGTAAATCAAGTGTCTCTCTAATCTATTCTAAACGGAGAGGACGCCAGCCACGTCCTCTCCCTATCAATCTCAATGCACGTGTGAAAAATGGCGGCGACGCGCGGCTCCTTATATAGAATCCGAGTCTCGCGATAGAATCCGAGCCTCGCGAGAATCCGACAGCGTCATGATGACGTTCGGGCGCGCTCGGGTTAACCGAGCAAGGCGGGAAGATCCGAGTCGCTCGGACCCGTGAAAAAAAACATGAAGTTCTGGCGGGTTCGGATTCAGAGAAACCGAACCCGCTCATCTCTAGTAACGTGGTGGCTATGTATGTAATGTGGTGGCTATGTATGTAATGTGGTACTATTTGTGTAATGACTGAGGTGCTATTTGTGTAATGCTGTGCTATATGTGTAGTGCGGTGCTATATGTGTAATGTGGTGGCTATGTATGTAATGTGGTGGCTATGTATGTAATGTGGTACTATTTATGTAATGTGGTGCTATACGTGTAGTGCGGTGCTGTACATGTAATGTGGTGCTATTTGTGTAATGTGATACTATTCGTGTAATAATGTGGTGGCTATGTATGTAATCAGGGGCGGATTGGTCACTGGGACAGATTCCACTACGCTGGTCCCCTGTGTCTGTGTTTCACTACTTGTGTGCTCCCCCTCCCTGTACTGTGCTGTATGTAGTATGTGCTCCCTCCCTGTACTGTGCTGTATGTAGTATGTGCTCCCCCTCCCTGTACTGTATGTAGTGTGTGCTCCCCCTCCCTGTACTGTGCTGTATGTAGTATGTGCTCCCCCTCCCTGTACTGTGCTGTATGTAGTATGTGCTCCCCCTCCCTGTACTGTGCTGTATGTAGTATGTGCTCCCCCTCCCTGTACTGTGCTGTATGTAGTATGTGCTCCCCCTCCCTGTACTGTGCTGTATGTAGTATGTGCTCCCCCTCCCTGTACTGTGCTGTATGTAGTATGTGCTCCCCCTCCCTGTACTGTGCTGTATGTAGTGTGTGCTCCCCCTCCCTGTACTGTGCTGTATGTAGTAAGTGCTCCCCCTCCCTGTACTGTGCTGTATGTAGTATGTGCTCCCCCTCCCTGTACTGTGCTGTATGTAGTATGTGCTCCCCCTCCCTGTATTGTGCTGTATGTAGTGTGTGCTCCTCCTCCCTGTACTGTGCTGTATGTAGTGTGTGCTCCTCCTCCCTGTACTGTATGTAGTGTGTGCTCCCCCTCCCTGTACTGTGCTGTATGTAGTATGTGCTCCCCCTCCCTGTACTGTGCTGTATGTAGTATGTGCTCCCCCTCCCTGTACTGTGCTGTATGTAGTATGTGCTCCCCCTCCCTGTACTGTGCTGTATGTAGTATGTGCTCCCCCTCCCTGTACTGTGCTGTATGTAGTATGTGCTCCCCCTCCCTGTACTGTGCTGTATGTAGTGTGTGCTCCCCCTCCCTGTACTGTGCTGTATGTAGTATGTGCTCCCCCTCCCTGTACTGTGCTGTATGTAGTATGTGCTCCCCCTCCCCGGGGGTTTTACCGCATTTTCATATTTACTAAGACCCTACCGCAGCGTTTTCGGCGTCCAGGGTTTCGCCATCTCTGGATGGCGAAACCCTATAGAAGCCTATGGGCTTCTTTTCGCCGACCGCCGCAACCCGCCGACACCGTTGACCCCCGCCGCCGACCCCCGTTCCCCCTGGCTTACCTTCCTCCAGGCTGCCCTGGACCCGGAAGGTAGTGTCCTCCTCCCCCTAGCAACGCAGCCGGACGTCCTTCCGGCTGCAGGGGGGAGGAGGAGGTGCCGGGGGCAGCCTGCTGCTGCTTCCCGGCATCTAGCCAGTGTGGGGACCCCGGGGAGGTGACGGAGACCCCCCGCAGACCACCTCACAGGTATCGCGGGGGGCCTCCGTCACCGCATCGCGATGTTGATCGCATATGTTAGTACATATGCGATCAACATCGCTGCGGTAACCGGCGAGGGGCGGCGATGTATGTTAATACATCCCGCCCTGTAAGAGGGCATATCAGTCCTTGTATATTCAGACGTACAGATGTACATCAGGGAAGGGCATTGTAGCAGCATATGCATAAAGTCGCAGGTAAACATCAGCATAACGTAAAGCAAAGGAGAACCCAACTGTGTCTATCTCAGAATCAGGACCTCTGAGGAGTGACCACGCCCTCTTGACAAACCCCTCCTCTTCAACAGACTCTGCCCCCATTAGGGCTGCTTCCATAAATTTCCTGGGCTGGTGTTCGATCCCAATCCGCCCCTGGCTATGTCTAATGCTTGATGATGATGCTGTTCAGGCCCATCCTCATAATGTTGCTTTAAAGCAGTGTTCAATATTTAGCTGCAAAATGTAAACTGACCTTTGCTGTGCAACAGTTAAATGAACACTGGCTGTGTCCGACCTTTCCCCTCCTGCCCATGATTTCAGTATTTATTAGTGTGAAAATGAAGCCGTACCAAGCCTGTATGGCCTTGCAGGGCTAGAACGACACCAGGTATGTGGTGTCATCTGTTAAAGATGGTAAGTGGCAACATGTCTACTATATAAACTTGCTCAAAGCAAATAGAGCCAATAGAAGTGGTTTGTTGCTTTCCGACAGAGAAAGGATCTACTGCCCAACCTTCATGCAGTTGCTAAAAGGTGAGGGTTATGCAGAAGACGTTTGCTGGGTGAACAATTTGGTTCCATGCAGAGGGAACAGGTGTGGTCTGAGCCTCTGTCTCTTGTCATTCAAGAAGTATGCAGTAGGAATCCAGGCAAAACTTTCTTACTGCTAGGTAAAACTTTCTTACTGTCACCACTAAGTTGTCATCTTCTATGGGCGTGTAGATGTGTGATACACTTGGCTAAATGGAAGCCTATGGACACTGTTGTGTTGTACTAAAGGCTACCACCAGGTGGAGCCATAGGGTGCAGAGAGAGTCAAGATGGTAAGAGAAAGAGACTTCATTGTTGCACATGCGCAGTTGACCAGGGCAGATATTGAGGTGCAGAACTGGAGAGTGGGGTGAGGTGTCGCAAGTCTGAGAACAAAGACTGGGCAAGCAATGACACTGAGGTGGTGCAAGGCCACTAAATTCCCACTGACAGAGTGCTGGAGACCACAGCAGAAGCGTCAGTAGTGTGTGTGAAAGATATAAGGAGGCAGTCTGTCAGCACTGGTAACAGCAGTAAGATCCATGGAGGCTGTGTCAATTAAGCTGATTAAGGGAGAAGTCTCTACTATGAACAATTTCTGGATGATAGGTCGACTGCTAAAAGGTCGACAGTCCTTAGTTCAACACCAAATGGTCAACATGCATATTGTCGACATTGGCAAAGGTTGACAGGTTTAAATGGTTGATATAACAATGGTCGACACAGCATATGGTCAACATGAGTTTAAAAAAAACTAATTTTTGCAACTTTTTCGTACTACAATTGGGAATGGTAACCTGTGCCGAGTACAGCGAGGCACCTTGCCCAAAGCATGGTGAGCAAAGTGAGTCATGCGAGAGGGGAGGCAATAAACTAATTGGGGTTCCATGTGCTGTAAGGTAACATTTTACACCCAAAAAACATAAAAAACTCATGTTGACCTTTTCATGTGCCGACAATTTCCATGTCAACCTTTTGAACCTGTCAACCTTTTGACCTTATGACTGTCAAGCTATTATACAATAAACACTGTGGGGTAAATTTACTAAGATTCGTAATTTCCGAAAAAAGGTCAAAGTTCAATCACGAATGACATCGACAGTGTAAAACTGCAACTTTTTGAATTGATTACGATGGATTTACTAAGCTGTCGTATTCGGGTTTTTCTTTTCTTCCGATGTCGATGTCATTCGTTTTTTTTTACCTATTTTTACGGCAGTGATTAGCAAAACACTGCCGTTTTTTTTTACAATCAATCTCGGCCGGATCTGTGTGATCCGTGCTGGGGTTCTTATTTTTTTTTTTTTTTATTAAACAATGTAAAATCCAAAAAAAAAATGCGTGGGGTCCCCCCTCCTAAGCATAACCAGCCTCGGGCTCTTTGAGCCGATCCTGGTTGCAGAAATATGGGGAAAAAAATGACAGGGGCTCCCCCATATTTAAGCAACCAGCATCGGGCTCTGCGCCTGGTCCTGGTCCCAAAAATACGGGGGACAAAAAGAGTAGGGGTCCCCCGTATTTTTAAAACCAGCACCGGGCTCCACTAGCTGGACAGATAATGCCACAGCCGGGGGTCACTTTTATATAGTGCCCTGCGGCCGTGGCATCAAAAATCCAACTAGTCACCCCTGGCCGGGGTACCCTGGGGGAGTGGGGACCCCTTCAATCAAGGGGTCCCCCCCCCAGCCACCCAAGGGCCAGGGGTGAAGCCCGAGGCTGTCCCCCCCCATCCAATGGGCTGCGGATGGGGAGGCTGATAGCCTTTGTTGTAAAAGAAAAGATATTGTTTTTAGTAGCAGTACTACAAGGCCCAGCAAGCCTCCCCCGCATGCTGGTACTTGGAGAACCACAAGTACCAGCATGCGACGGAAAAACGGGCCCGCTGGTACCTGTAGTACTACTACTAAAAAAATACCCAAAAAAAGACAAGACACACACACCGTGAAAGTATAATTTTATTACATAAATACACACATACATACATACTTACCTTAAGTTCCCACGCAGGTCGGTCCTCTTCTCCAGTAGAATCCAAGGGGTACCTGTTGAAGAAATTATACTCACGAGATCCAGGGGTCCAGGCTCCTCGGGAAATCCAGGGGTAATCCACGTACTTGACAAAAAAAACAAAACGGTGTCCCGACCACGAACTGAAAGGGGACCCATGTTTGCACATGGGTCACCTTTCCACGAATGCCAGAAAGCCACTTTGACTTCTGTCTAAGTGGGTTTCTTCAGCCAATCAGGGAGTGCCACGTTGTAGCACTCTCCTGATCAGCTGTGTGGTCCTGTCCTCACTGACAGGCAGCACACGGCAGTGTTACAATGTAGCGCCTATGCGCTACATTGTAACCAATGATGGGAACTTTCTGCCCTGCGGTTGACCTAAAGTGACGTCACCGCTGAGCTGAAAGTTCCCATCATTGGTTACAATGTAGCGCATAGGCGCTACATTGTAACACTGCCGTGTGCTGCCTGTCAGTGAGGACAGGACCACACAGCTGATCAGGAGAGTGCTACAACGTGGCACTCCCTGATTGGCTGAAGAAACCCACTTAGACAGAAGTCAAAGTGGCTTTCTGGCATTCGTGGAAAGGTGACCCATGTGCAAACATGGGTCCCCTTTCAGTTCGTGGTCGGGACACCGTTTTGTTTTTTTTGTCAAGTACGTGGATTACCCCTGTATTTCCCGAGGAGCCTGGACCCCTGGATCTCGTGAGTATAATTTCTTCAACAGGTACCCCTTGGATTCTACTGGAGAAGAGGACCGACCTGCGTGGGAACTTAAGGTAAGTATGTATGTATGTGTGTATGTATGTAATAAAATTATACTTTCACGGTGTGTGTGTCTTGTCTTTTTTTGGGTATTTTTTTAGTAGTAGTACTACAGGTACCAGCGGGCCCGTTTTTCCGTCGCATGCTGGTACTTGTGGTTCTCCAAGTACCAGCATGCGGGGGAGGCTTGCTGGGCCTTGTAGTACTGCTACTAAAAACAATATATTTTCTTTTACAACAAAGGCTATCAGCCTCCCCATCCGCAGCCCATTGGATGGGGGGGGACAGCCTCGGGCTTCACCCCTGGCCCTTGGGTGGCTGGGGGGGGGACCCCTTGATTGAAGGGGTCCCCACTCCCCCAGGGTACCCCGGCCAGGGGTGGCTAGTTGGATTTTTGATGCCACGGCCGCAGGGCACTATATAAAAGTGACCCCCGGCTGTGGCATTATCTGTCCAGCTAGTGGAGCCTGGTGCTGGTTTTAAAAATACGGGGGACCCCTACTCTTTTTGTCCCCCGTATTTTTGGGACCAGGACCAGGCGCAGAGCCCGATGCTGGTTGCTTAAATATGGGGGAACCCCTGTCATTTTTTCCCCCATATTTCTGCAAACAGGATCGGCTCAAAGAGCCCGAGGCTGGTTATGCTTAGGAGGGGGGACCCCACGCAATTTTTTTTGAAAAAATAAGCACTTTCCCACCCCTTCCCACTGATATACATGCACGGATCTCATGGATCCGTGCATGCCTATCCAATCACGAATAAAAAAAGCAGGTATGTTTTTTTTTAGTACTTTTTTACGAGTTGTAATTTTTCACGGCAGTGTTTGTTCTTTTTTTGCTTTGCACTTCTTAGTAAATGACCGAGATTCATACTTAAACAGCCGCGTTTTGACCGATGGTGTATTCATTCGTAATTTTTTACCTGAACTTGCAAAAAATTACGAATGCCCTCATCACTGCCGTGATTAGTGCTTAGTAAATTACCGAGATGACACTTTGATGAAAAAACGGCATCTCGGTCAAAATCGGGAGCTTAGTAAATTTACCCCTGTGAGTGCACTGCAGTATTAAGTAGTTTTATGTCTGCAAGAGACTGAGTTACGAGTATATACAGTATGTGCTGACAGTATGTTATGTGGTAATTGAGCTATCACTCAACCAAGGGACTGAGTCTGAGCTTGCTGAGAGAGAAGAAGCCATTTTGAGAGCAAGATTAATATAAGAGCCAACTTAAAGTACACTTTTGAAACTGAGATACCAATACTATTGAGTGCTGAAGATAATTGTGCTACTATAGTTGAAGTATATTTATTGTGCCTTATCATTGGAAAGTTCTAGCTATTATTTCTCTGGAATCAAGAAGATAAGCATTAATTCTACTTTGCCTCTTGTGGATTACAAGTACATGCATGTAATATAACAGTGAGCACCTAGCAAGAGAGTACTTCAGTGACAGAACTTTGGCCCTCATTCCCAGTTGTTCGCTCGCAAGCTGCTTTTAGCAGCATTGCACACGCTAAGCCGCCGCCTACTGGGAGTGAATCTTAGCTTGGCAAAATTGCGAACGAAAGATTCTCAAAATTGCGAATAGAAATTTCTTTGCAGTTTCTGAGTAGCTCGGGACTTACTCTGCCACTGCGATCAGTTCAGTCAGTTTCGTTCCTGGTTTGACGTCACAAACACACCCAGCGTTCGCCCAGACACTCCCCCGTTTCTCCAGCCACTCCCGCGTTTTTCCCAGAAACGGCAGCGTTTTTTCACACACTCCCATAAAACGGCCAGTTTCCGCCCAGAAACACCCACTTCCTGTCAATCATATTACGATCACCAGAACGAAGAAAAAACCTCGTAATGCCGTGAGTAAAATACCAAACTTCTTAGCAAATTTACTTGGCACAGTCGCAGTGCGAACATTGCGCATGCGCAATTAGCGGAAAATCGCTGCGATGCGAAGAAAATTACAGAGCGAACAACTCGGAATGAGGGCCTTTGTGTTTTCTTTAAAGTAAATGACTTTCATTTGTTTTGCTATTTCTTTATATATGTACTTTTGAGAAGGTTATTGTGTTTAGAGTAGAGATGAGCGGGTTCGGTTCCCTGAGAATCGAATCCCCCGAACTTCACGCTCTGAGCCCGGATCTGAGCCCGGCTCGGGTTTTCCCACCTGACTCAGAAACCAGAATGAGGCAAAACTTCATCATCCTGCTGTCGGATTCTCGCGGGTTTGGATTTCATATAAGGATCCGCGCGTCGCCTCCATTCCAGCATTGGAGAGTGTAGAGAGAGGACATGTCTCCGTCCTCAGTGTCCTGCATCAGTACAGTGGTGGTGTCTTGTGCTGCATCAGTCCAGTCACAGTGGTGGTGTCCTCTGCTGCCATATGTCCAGCGCTGCTGTATAAGTCCAGTCCACTGGTGCTGTGTTATCCTGCATCAGTCCATTGGTGGTGTCCCTGTGTTGCTGTATATGTCCAGTGGTATTGCCGTATATGTCCAGTGGTACTGCTGTATATGTGCAGCGGTACTGCCGTATAAATCCAGTGATACTACCATATATGTGCAGTGCTACTGCCATATATGTCCAGTGATACTGCCTTATATGTCCAGCGGTACTGCTGTATAAATCCAGTGATACTGCCGTATACTGTATGTCCAGTGGTACTGCCATATAATTCCAGTGATACTGCCATATATGTCCAGTGGTACTGCCGTATAAATCCAGCGGTAATGGCATATAAATCCAGTCAAGTGTTACTGCCGTATATGTCCAGTGGTACTGCAATATAATTCCAGTGATACTGCCGTATATGTCCAGAGGTACTGCCGTATAAATCCAGTGGTGCTGCCGTATAAATTCAGTCCAGTGATACTACCGTATATGTCTAGTGATACTGCCATATCATTCCAGTGATACTGCCATATAATTCCAGTGATACTGCCATATAATTCCAGTGATACTGCCGTATAATTCCAGTGATACTGCCGTATATGTCCAGTGATACTGCCCTATATGTCCAGTGGCACTGCCGTATAAGTCCAGTGGTACTGCCGTATAATTCCAGTGATACTGCCGTATATGTCCAGTGGTACTGTCGTATAAATCCAGTCCAGTGGTACTGCCGTTTAAATCCAGTGGAACTGCCGTTTAAGTCCAGTGGTACTGCTGTATAAATCCAGTGGTACTGCTGTACAAGTCCAGTGGTACTGCTGTACAAGTCCAGTGGTACTGCCGTATAATTCCAGTGATACTGCTGTATAATTCCAGTGATACTGCCGTATATGGCCAGTGGTACTGTCGTATAAATCCAGTCCAGTGGTACTGCCGTATAATTCCAGTGATACTGCCGTATAAATCCAGTGGTACTGCAGTATAAATCCAGTGGTACTGCCATATAAATCCAGTGGTACTGACCTATGCTGTATATTATTTACTCCACTTAAAGGGGTTATTGATATTTAATCCACAGGAATTATTCGGCAGTATCACGGGAATTATACACCAGTCTCACAGGAATTATACAACAATATCACTGGAATTATACAGCAGTATCACAGGAATTATACGCCAATATCACAGGAAATATACGCCAGTATCACAGAAATTATACAGCAATATCACTGGAATTATACGCCAGTATCACAGGAATTATACGCCGGTATCACAGGAATTATACGGCAATATCACTGGAATTATACGCCAGTATCACAGGAATTATACAGCAATATCGCTGGAATTATACGGCAGTATCACGGGAATTATACGCCAGTATCACAGGAATTATACGTAGTGATGTGCACCGGAAATTTTTCGGGTTTTGTGTTTTGGTTTTGGATTCGGTTCCGGGGCCGTGTTTTGGATTCGGACGCGTTTTGGCAAAACCTCCCTGAAAATTTTTTGTCGGATTCGGATGTGTTTTGGATTCGGGTGTTTTTTTTACAAAAAAACCCTCAAAAACAGCTTAAATCATAGAATTTGGGGGTCATTTTGATCCCATAGTATTATTAACCTCAATAACCATAATTTCCACTCATTTTCAGTCTATTCTGAACACCTCACATCTCACAATATTATTTTTAGTCCTAAAATTTGCACCGAGGTCGCTGGATGGCTAAGCTAAGCGACACAAGTGGCCGACACAAACACCTGGCCCATCTAGGAGTGGCACTGCAGTGTCAGGCAGGATGGCACTTCAAAAAAATTGTCCAAAAACAGCACATGATGCAAAGAAAAAAAGAGGCGCACCAAGGTCGCTGTGTGACTAAGCTAAGCGACACAAGTGGCCGACACAAACACCTGGCCCATCTAGGAGTGGCACTGCAGTGTCAGACAGGATGGCACTTCAAAAAAATTGTCCCCAAACAGCACATGATGCTAAGAAAAAAAGAGGCATACCAAGGTCGCTGTGTGACTAAGCTAAGCGACACAAGTGGCCGACACAAACAACTGGCCCATCTAGGAGTGGCACTGCAGTGTCAGGCAGGATGGCACTTCAAAAAAATTGTCCCCAAACAGCACATGATGCAAAGAAAAAAAGAGGCGCACCAAGGTCGCTGTGTGACTAAGCTAAGCGACACAAGTGGCCGACACAAACACCTGGCCCATCTAGGAGTGGCACTGCAGTGTCAGGCATGGTGGCACTTCAAAAAAATAGTCCCCAAACAGCACATGATGCAAAGAAAAAAAGAGGCGCACCAAGGTCGCTGTGTGACTAAGCTAAGCAACACAAGTGGCCGACACAAACACCTGGCCCATCTAGGAGTGGCACTGCAGTTTTCTAGCGAAAGGATGAGTGCTTCCATCCTCATGTGAATCTGAACCACTAGCCATGAACATAGGCCAGGGCCAGGGGGGGATCCAGAACAAAATGACAGGGGGGGCACCACAATAGGGGAAGGAAGGAGGGGTTCGGCACATGTGCTCCTGTAAAAAGAGTGTGGCATTGTAACAAGGGGTTTGGCCTCACAGAGAATGCCATACCCATGCGTCACGCCCTCGTTTTCATCACGCTGGGGGCATGGAGTACTAGGGCAGTGGGAGACAGGATGAGAGTGCGGGGATGGTGAGTGAGCAGGGACAGGCCTGGTAGGGGACAAGGCGATGTGCGGGGACAGGCCTGGTAGGGGACAGGGTGAGTGTGCGTGGACAGGCCTGGTAGGGGACAGGGTGAGTGTGCGGGGACAGGCCTGGTAGGGGACAGGGTGAGTGTGCGGGGACAGGCCTGGTAGGGGACAGGGTGAGTGTGCGGGGATAGGGCAAGTGTGCGGGGACAGGCCTGGTAGGGGACAGGGCAAGTGTGCAGGGACAGGCCTGCTGGTACGGGACAGGGTGAGTGTGCGGGGACAGGGCAAGTGTGCGGGGACAGGCCTGGTAGGGGACAGGGCAAGTGTGTTTTTAGTTACAGCGTCCCTTTCTGTAATTATTTTTTTTATAGTCCCCATTTTTGTTGGAGTGGTCCACCTGCTTTTGTTTTTTCTTATAGTGCTCCTCCTTTTCTGTTTTTTGTTATATACCCCTCAGCTCCTGCCAGTGTGTTTTTAATATAGTGCCCTCTGTCAGGGGCGTCAGTATGATTTCACGCTGGGGGGGCAAGTTTGAATTTCATTCTGGCGCCCCTGCTGTGGTGCCGATCTCCTCTCCTTCAAACACCCCCCCCCCCTCCCTCCCCTCCGCTTCCGCTGTGGTGCTGGTCACTCTCCTTCAGTGCGGGGGGCGCTTACCTCTGCATCCCCGTGGGCGGCATCCAAAGCAGGGTGCGGTGTCCCCTCTTCTGTAATACCCAGCTGTCTCCTCAATGGTGATGCATTACTGGGAGAAGGCGTGGCCCACAGCCATGCCTCCTCCCAGTAATACATCACCAATTGAGAGACAGCCAGCTAGTACAGAAAGGGGCGACGCATCATGTTTGGGGGGGGGGTCAAGCTGCCCCCCCCCCGTTCCGACGCCTATGCCCTCTGTCCCCCGTCCTGTTTTCAGCATCTACCTGTCCCCTGACATCCACCCACCTCACAGCAGCAAAGCCTGCTTTCTTCTCCCGGCTCCCCTGTCAGGCTGTGGCAGTGTCGCATCCTAATTACAGCAGATGTGCGACGTTGCCGGGAGCCGGGACTGGTGCTGCTGTAAGGGACACGGAGGCAATGCACGCTAACACAGCTGACTACGCACCCTGTTACTGTATGGTATCAGTGGCAAACGCGGGATTTTCATGGGGGGGTTTCCGTACGTGTGTGTTTGTAATTGAGCAGCCAGCACACACACACACACACACACACACACACGCACACAGAACATCTGTACATAGACATACACACACAAACTGTACACAGCATACATGCGTACACAGTTTACATGCACACATCATACACACACACACACACACACACACACACACAGTATACATGCACACAGTATACATACATACTATCACAGTATACATGCAAACATACATACATAGTATGCATGCACATACATAGTATACATGCACACAGCATACTATACATACACACACTGGCCCTCATTCCGAGTCGTTCGCTCTGTATTTTTCATCGCATCGCAGTGAAATTCCGCTTAGTGCGCATGCGCAATATTCGCACTGTGACTGCGCCAAGTATCTTTGCTATGAAGATAGTATTTTTACTCACGGCTTTTTCATCGCTCCGGCGATCGTAATGTGATTGACAGGAAATGGGTGTTACTCGGCGGAAACACAGTGTTTTATGGGCGTGTGGCTGAAAACGCTACCGTTTCCGGAAAAAACGCAGGAGTGGCCGGAGAAACGGGGGAGTGGTTGGGCGAACGCTGGGTGTGTTTGTGACGTCAAACCAGGAACGACAAGCACTGAACTGATCGCACAGGCAGAGTAAGTGTGGAGCTACTCTAAAACTGCTAAGTAGTTTGTGATCGCAATATTGCGAATACATCGGTCGCAATTTTAAGATGCTAAGATACACTCCCAGTAGGCGGCGGCTTAGCGTGTGTAACTCTGCTAAATTTGCCTTGCGACCGATCAACTCGGAATGAGGGCCACTGTACATACATATACACAGTATATATGCACACAGCATACACACACACACACTATACATGCACACAGCATACTGTACATACATACACACACACACACACACAGTATACATGCACACACAGTACACATGCATACAGCATATATACATAGTTATACACACTATACATTTACATAGCAATACACACACTCAATAACAGTAAACAGAACCCCCTCCTCACCTTATACTAACTACAATGGGAGCCGAAGACAGCAGCCACTGCCTCACGTAGCTCTGTCTCATGGCCCCTTGAACTGCCTGAGAGGAGCTGCGCTTCCGCTGCAGCTCCCCCTACAGGCAGCCACCAGCGGCAGCAGCAGCAGCAGCAGCCAGGTTCTCACTGTCACTCGGACAGTGTAAGGAGCTTAACAAGCTTCTCCTCGTTAAAAAAAAAATCGGACGGCAGCGACGATGGATCGGAGGCCAGGGGGGGGGGGAAACCCCCCCATGCGCGTATGGGTATGGCTCTGGGCAATCATAGCTGCACATGGGAGGTACAGCTAAAATTAAAGTTAAAAAGAAATCTTCCTTCTAAATGACAGGGGGGGCACGTGCCTGGGTGCCCCCCCCCCCCCCTGGATCCGCCACTGGCCAGGGCCTCAGCCGTTCCTTGCCACTCCGTGTCGTAAATGGCATGTCACAACTGAGGGTTTAGGCTGACAGGAGGAAGCCTCAGTTGTAGGGGCTGAAATGAAATTAAACTTGGAAGGTTTAATCAGACCCCTGGACATGTAAGTGTAGAAGGATTACCCGAAGGTGTGACCATGACAACCAGGTTAAAAGTCAATAAAAGGTTTTATTAACAGACTCCGTGTATAAACAACAGTATTCACAGTTGATAAAAGCAAATGGCATATAATACAGTTCCTGGATCACTTATCACCATGAGAGGTATCACAGAGCACTGGTAGGTTGAGGAATAGATGTTAAAGTCCTTTGATGGAATAACCTTACCAGGCCTGGCTGTAGTAGTGAAGATAGCCGAGGAACACGCCAGTAGAAGTATAGATGTAGTTGGTAACTTGAACAGACTGTTGTAGATACTGGATGGAACCAGCCAGGTGGTAGAGACACGGAGTGGATGCTGAATGGAATTAGCCAGGTGATGTAGACACGGAGTGGATGCTGGATGGAACCAGACAGGTGATGAAGAATACGGAGTAGATGCTGGATGGAACCAGACAGATAATGAAGACACGGAGTAGATACTGTGAGATGCTAGGGAGCGTGGAAACAGAGGAGTTGAGAAGAGGTTACCGGTGGTAGTGGATACTGCTGGTAAGTAGGGATCCGCTGGAATAACACCGGCGCTTTAAAGAAACTGGATACTGCTGGAAGCTGACCGCTGGAAGCAGATGGGTTAATAGCTGGAAGCTGGAATAGCCACGGAGGGCTGCAGAGTCAGGCTGCACCGCAGGATGGAAGGCAGGTGCTGGTCTCGTAGTGGATGCTGGAGACAGGAGCTGGAACCTGGAGAAACAACCACAGGAGAGAGACACTGGAACAAGGTTTGACATTCAAAGCACTGACCATTTCCTGGTTCAGGCACAGGATACTTATACCTGCTGCATGGCAGGCATTGGCTGGCCAATCATGTAGATTCACAGTGCAGCAGATTGGTGGAGACTGAACATGTGACTGGAACAAACATGGCTGCGCCCATGTTAGTACTTGGAGGGAAAGCTGGTTTGGAAAACCATGTGGAAACATAGCAGCAATGGCGGCGCCGGCCGCGGAGGACAGGAGACGCCAAACTGACAACTGCACACTGAGACAAATGGATGACAGCGGAGGCCGCGGCAGGCATGGGGCACCACTCTGACAACCTGCATACTGGAACACAGGAGCGGCGGCGGAGGCCGCGGAGGACGGGAGACGCCATGCTAGATTCAAACATGGCGCCTCTGTAACAGCGTCTCAGAGTGACAGGAGGGATATGTAGAATGTGGACATCAGTAACACAGATGAGATCCGGCCCTGGAACGCTGAGCCAGCCTTAGAAGGCATCTAAAAGGCAAGTAATGGCGTCCAGATACCCGGATCATGACATGGCATATTGGCAAGTTTACGCTTCTCATCAGACGCTTTCAATTTTGATTTTTGGGTCATTTTACTGAACTTTTGTTTTTGGATTTTACATGCTCTCTACTATGACATTGGGCATCGGCCTTGGCAGACGACGTTGATGGCATTTCATCGTCTCGGCCATGACTAGTGGCAGCAGCTTCAGAACGAGGTGGAGGTGGATCTTGATCTTTCCCTATTTTAACCTCCACATTTTTGTTCTCCATTTTTAATGTGTGGAATTATATGCCAGTATCAATAGCAATGGCCTACTACTATAGTATATATACTGCGCACAACTGAAATGCACCACAGGTATGGATGGATAGTATACTTGACGACACAGAGGTACTGTAGGTAGAGCAGTGGCCTTCCGCACCGTACTGCTATATATACTGGTGGTCACTGTCAGCAAACTGCAAAACTAAAATGCACCACAGGTATAGAATCTAGATGGATAGTATACTTGACGACACAGAGGTAGGTAGAGCAGTGGCCTTCCGTACCGTACTGCTATATATACTGGTGGTCACTGTCAGCAAAACTCTGCACTGTACTCCTCCTATATAATACTGCTGGTCCCCAGTCCCCACAATAAAGCAGTGTGAGCACAGATATATGCAGCACACTGAGCACAGATATGGAGTGTTTTTCAGGCAGACAACGTATACTGGTGGTCACTGGTCAGCAAAACTCTGCACTGTACTCCTCCTATATAATATACTGGTGGTCCCCAGTCCCCACAATAAGGCCGTGTGAGCACAGATATATGCAGCACACTGAGCACAGATATGGAGTGTTTTTCAGGCAGACAAGTATACTGGTGGTCACTGTCAGCAAAACTCTGCACTGTACTCCTCCTATATAATACTGCTGGTCCCCAGTCCCCACAATAAAGCAGTGTGAGCACAGGTATATGCAGCACACTGAGCACAGATATGGAGTGCTTTTCAGGCAGACAACGTATACTGGTGGTCACTGTCAGCAAAACTCTGCACTGTACTCCTCCCATATAATATACTGGTGGTCCCCAGTGCCCACAATAAAGCAGTGTGAGCACAGATATATGCAGCACACTGAGCACAGATATGGAGTGTTTTTCAGGCAGACAACGTATACTGGTGGTCACTGTCAGCAAAACTCTGCACTGTACTCCTCCTATATAATACAGCTGGTCCCCAGTCCCCACAATAAAGCAGTGTGAGCACAGATATATGCAGCACACTGAGCACAGATATGGAGTGTTTTTCAGGCAGACAACGTATACTGGTGGTCACTGTCAGCAAAACTCTGCACTGTACTCCTCCTATATAATACTGCTGGTCCCCAGTCCCCACAATAAAGCAGTGTGAGCACAGATATATGCAGCACACTGAGCACAGATATGGAGTGTTTTTCAGGCAGACAACGTATACTGGTGGTCACTGGTCAGCAAAACTCTGCACTGTACTCCTCCTATATAATATACTGGTGGTCCCCAGTCCCCACAATAAGGCCGTGTGAGCACAGATATATGCAGCACACTGAGCACAGATATGGAGTGTTTTTCAGGCAGACAACGTATACTGGTGGTCACTGTCAGCAAAACTCTGCACTGTACTCCTCCTATATAATACTGCTGGTCCCCAGTCCCCACAATAAAGCAGTGTGAGCACAGGTATATGCAGCACACTGAGCACAGATATGGAGTGCTTTTCAGGCAGACAACGTATACTGGTGGTCACTGTCAGCAAAACTCTGCACTGTACTCCTCCCATATAATATACTGGTGGTCCCCAGTCCCCACAATAGAGCAGTGTGAGCACAGATATATGCAGCACACTGAGCACAGATATGGAGTGTTTTTCAGGCAGACAACGTATACTGGTGGTTACTGTCAGCAAAACTCTGCACTGTACTCCTCCTATATAATACAGCTGCTCCCCAGTCCCCACAATTAAGCAATAAGCACAAATATTTGCATCAACATTAATAAACGGAGAGGACGCCAGCCACGTCCTCTCCCTAACATTTCCAATGCACGAGTGAAAATGGCGGCGACGCGCGGCTGCTTATATAGAATCCGAATCTCGCGAGAATCCGACAGCGGGATGATGATGTTCGGGCGCACTCGGATTAACCGAGCCATACGGGAGAATCCGAGTATGCCTCGGACCCGTGTAAAATGGGTTAAGTTCGGGGGGGGGTTGGTTTCCGAGGAACCGAACCCGCTCATCACTAATTATACGGCAATATCACTGGAATTATACGGCAGTATCACGGGAATTATACGCCAATATCACAGGAATTATACGCCAGTATCACAGAAATTATACGGCAATATCACTGGAATTATACGCCAGTATCACAGGAATTATACGCCGGTATCACAGGAATTATACGGCAATATCACTGGAATTATACGGCAGTATCACAGGAATTATACGCCAGTATCACAGGAATTTTACGCCAGTATCTCAAGAATTATACGGCAATATCACTGGAATTATATGGCAGTATCACGGGAATTATACGCCAGTATCACAGGAATTATACGGCAATATCACTGTAATTATACGCCAGTATCACGGGAATTATATGCCAGTATCAAGGGAATTATATGCCAATATCACAGGAATCATACAGCGATATCACTGGAATTATTAGGCAATATCACTGGAATTATACAGCGATATCACTGGAATTATAAGGCAATATCACTGTAATTATACGCCAGTATCACGGGAATTATATGCCAGTATCAAGGGAATTATACGCCAGTATCACAGGAATCATACAGCGATATCACTGGAATTATAAGGCAATATCACTGGAATTATACGCCAGTATCACGGGAATTATACGCCAGTACCACTGGATATATGGCAGCAGAGGACACCACCACTGTGACTGGTCACTGGACTGATGCACAAGACACTTCCCCTGGTCTGATGCAAGTCAGCACAGCAAAACTGCAAGGGATTTATACAGCAGCAGTGGGGACATATAGCAGCAGAGGACACCACCTCTGTGACTGGCTGGACTGATGCAGCATAAGACACTGACTACACTGGACTGAGCAGCACAAGACAGCACTATAATCGCCACCCCACTTTCCCGCCCACTCAGTCACTGAGGACGGAGACACGTCCTCTCACTACACTCTCCGAGACTGGAGTGAAATTGGGCGCGACGCGCGGGACCTTATATGGAATCCAAACCCCGCGAGAATCCGACAGCGGGATGATGACATTTTGCCTCGTTCTGGTTTCCGAGTCAGGCGGAAAAACCAGAGTCTGACTCGGATCCGGGCTCGTGACGTGAAGTCAGATAGGGTTCGGTTCGCTGAGAACCGAACCCGCTCATCTCTAGTTTTAATGTGTTTTGCTGTAGGTCAGAAGACTGAACCTATAGTGATTTGAGCTACAATGACATCAGTGGTTCTGTCTTTGTGTATTAACTGACCAATCTATATAATGCATTCTGAAAAGCAAGTAACACACTCTCTGTTGTCAAGATACACACCTTCCTCCTAACACGACAACATGCTACAGATAAGTGGAACAAAGCAGGGTGGCTTTATTTAGTGAAGAATAGTCATATTATTTCATATATACTATATCATTCAGCATTATACACAAACTTTGATTTACTACAGCCAAATAGTGTCTTTACTTCCCCTTTAACTTTTAAGAACATGGTTGTTTCAAACTTGTTATATTTAATAACATCATAAATGTTTGTAACCTCATTATATTCTCCTTAGCTTTTCCATATAACAGTAAAATAGACTGCAGTCTGCCCAGCCCATAGGCAGCATATAAACCACCCACCTTCTCCTACTCCTGGAAAACCCTGGATTCTCACGAGAAACTGCAAATTTAGCTTATCTGCGTCACATAAGTGTGCAGACGGGAGGACTGCACAGCTTACAAATACAGTGGCTGCTTCAGATTTCCCAGGCCAGATATAGCACACACGTCTGACAGTGACAGGAAAGAACTGCAAAAGACAAACAGAAAAAGAAGCCGGAATGGAGAAGATGAGAGATGTGGCTATGACGGTGCGAAAAGAAGCTGCTAAAAATATGCCTAAGGCATTTCCAGCTGTGGCACTAGGCAAAAATGTAGTGGGATGTGGTAACTAAGGATTGCCCCTTGGTTTCTGCAGAGTGCAGACAAACATTTATTTTTCTCTTATAGCAAGAAGACCTGTCATGTTTCCTCTTAAACACTCAGAGAAAATTTGTACCAATATTGTTTTGCTAACAAAGTGAACATCCCGACAGCTTCATCCTTTATAGAGAATAGCTTGCTTCTGTTATCTGTGCTCAAACAGTATATCACAGATGAGCTTAATATTATCCTCTCCATTACGAATAAGAAAACAAGGCTGTACCACCTATTGGTTTCATGCTGTATTGGAACTCAAACCAGCACAAAATTGTGATGTCAAATGAATTCTTCATTACAAAGCAAATCAACTTAAAAAGAGATCAAATTAAGACATACAAATGAAACTGCAAATAAAAAAAAATCTAACTAATTGTGTGTATCAATTAGTGATGTGCACCGGACATTTTTCGGGTTTTGTGTTTTGGTTTTGGATTCGGTTCCGTGGCCGTGTTTTGGATTCGGACGCGTTTTGGCAAAACCTCACCGAAAATTTTTTGTCGGATTCGGGTGTGTTTTGGATTCGGGTGTTTTTTACAAAAAACCCTAAAAAACAGCTTAAATCATAGAATTTGGGGGTCATTTTGATCCCATAGTTTTATTAACCTCAATAACCATAATTTCCACTCATTTCCAGTCTATTCTGAACACCTCACACCTCACAATATTATTTTTAGTCCTAAAATTTGCACCGAGGTCGCTGGATGGCTAAGCTAAGCGACACAAGTGGCCGACACAAACACCTGGCCCATCTAGGAGTGGCACTGCAGTGTCAGGCTGGATGGCACTTCAAAAAAATTGTCCCCAAACTGCACATGATGCAAAGAAAAAAAGAGGCGCACCAAGGTCGCTGTGTGACTAAGCTAAGCGACACAAGTGGCCGACACAAACATCTGGCCCATCTAGGAGTGGCACTGTAGTGTCAGGCAAATTGTCCCCAAACAGCACATGATGCAAAGAAAAATTAAAGAAAAAAGAGGTGCAAGATGGAATTGTCCTTGGGCCCTCCCACCCACCCTTATGTTGTATAAACAGGACATGCACACTTTAACGAACCCATCATTTCAGCGACAGGGTCTGCCACACGACTGTGACTGAAATGACTGGTTGGTTTAGGCCCCCACCAAAAAAAGAAGCAATCAATCTCTCCTTGCACAAACTGGCTCTACAGAGGCAAGATGTCCACCTCATCATCATCCTCCGATTCCTCACCCCTTTCACTGTGTACATCCCCCTCCTCACAGATTATTAATTCGTCCCCACTGGAATCCACCATCTCAGGTCCCTGTGTACTTTGTGGAGGCAATTGCTGCTGGTGAATATCTCCACGGAGGAATTGATTATAATTCATTTTGATGAACATCATCATCTCCACATTTTCTGGAGGTAACCTCGTACGCCGATTGCTGACAAGGTGAGCGGCTGCACTAAACACTCTTTCGGAGTACACACTGGAGGGAAGGCAACTTAGGTAGAATAAAGCCAGTTTGTGCAAGGGCCTCCAAATTGCCTCTTTTTCCTGCCAGTATACGTACGGATTGTCTGACGTGCCTACTTGGATGCGGTCACTCATATAATCCTCCACCATTCTTTCAATGGTGAGAGAATCATATGAAGTGACAGTAGACGACATGTCAGTAATCGTTGGCAGGTCCTTCAGTCCGGACCAGATGTCAGCACTCGCTCCAGACTGCCCTGCATCACCGCCTGCGGGTGGGCTCGGAATTCTTAGCCTTTTCCTCGCACCCCCAGTTGCGGGAGAATGTGAAGGAGGAGATGTTGACGGGTCACGTTCCGCTTGACTTGACAATTTTCTCACCAGCAGGTCTTTGAACCTCTGCAGACTTGTGTCTGCTGGAAAGAGAGATACAACGTAGGTTTTAAATCTAGGATCGAGCACGGTGGCCAAAATGTAGTGCTCTGATTTCAACAGATTGACCACCCGTGAATCCTGGTTAAGCAAATTAAGGGCTCCATCCACAAGTCCCACATGCCTAGCGGAATCGCTCTGTTTTAGCTCCTCCTTCAATGTCTCCAGCTTCTTCTGCAAAGCCTGATGAGGGGAATGACCTGACTCAGGCTGGCAGTGTCTGAACTGACTTCACGTGTGGCAAGTTCAAAGGGTTGCAGAACCTTGCACAACGTTGAAATCATTCTCCACTGCGCTTGAGTCAGGTGCATTCCCCCTCCTTTGCCTATATCGTGGGCAGATGTATAGGCTTGAATGGCCTTTTGCTGCTCCTCCATCCTCTGAAGCATATAGAGGGTTGAATTCCACCTCGTTACCACCTCTTGCTTCAGATGATGGCAGGGCAGGTTCAGGAATGTTTGGTGGTGCTCCAGTCTTCTGTACGCGGTGGCTGAATGCCGAAAGTGGCCCGCAATTCTTCGGGCCACTGACAGCATCTCTTGCACGCCCCTGTCGTTTTTTAAATAATTCTGCACCACCAAATTCAATGTATGTGCAAAACATGGGACATGCTGGAATTTGCCCAGATGTAATGCACGCACAATATTGCTGGCGTTGTCCGATGTCACAAATCCCCAGGAGAGTCCAATTGGGGTAAGCCATTCTGCGATGATGTGCCTCAGTTTCCGTAAGAGGTTGTCAGCTGTGTGCCTCTTCTGGAAAGCGGTGATACAAAGCGTAGCCTGCCTAGGAACGAGTTGGCGTTTGCGAGATGCTGCTACTGGTGCCGCCGCTGCTGTTCTTGCTGCGGGAGGCAATACATCTACCCAGTGGGCTGTCACAGTCATATAGTCCTGAGTCTGCCCTGCTCCACTTGTCCACATGTCCGTGGTTAAGTGGACATTGGGTACAACTGCATTTTTTAGGACACTGGTGAGTCTTTTTCTGAGGTCTGTGTACATTTTCGGTATCGCCTGCCTAGAGAAATGGAACCTAGATGGTATTTGGTACCGGGGACACAGTACCTCAATCAAGTCTCTAGTTGGCTCTGAATTAACGGTGGATACCGGAACCACGTTTTTCACCGCCCAGGCTGCCAAGGCCTGAGTTATCTGCTTTGCAGCAGGATGACTGCTGTGATATTTAATCTTCCTCGCAAAGGACTGTTGGACAGTCAATTGCTTACTGGAAGTAGTACAAGTGGTCTTCCGACTTCCCCTCTGGGATGACGATCGACTCCCAGCAGCTACAGCAGCAGCACCAGCAGCAGTAGGCGTTACACTCAAGGAAGCATCGGAGGAATCCCAGGCAGGAGAGGACTCGTCAGACTTGCCAGTGACATAGCCTGCAAGACTATTGGCTTTCCTGGGTAAGGAGGAAATTGACACTGAGGGAGTTGGTGGTGTGGTTTGTAGGAGCTTGGTTACAAGAGGAAGGGATTTAGTGGTCAGTGGACTGCTTCCGCTGTCACCCAAAGTTTTTGAACTTGTCACTGACTTATGATGAATGCGCTGCAGGTGACGTATAAGGGAGGATGTTCCGAGGTGGTTAACGTCCTTACCCCTACTTATTACAGCTTGACAAAGGCAACACACGGCTTGACACCTGTTGTCCGCATTTGTGTTGAAATAATTCCACACCGAAGAGCTGATTTTTTTGTATTTTGACCAGGCATGTTAATGGCCATATTCGTCCCACGGACAACAGGTGTCTCCCCGGGTGCCTGACTTAAACAAACCACCTCACCATCAGAATCCTCCTTGTCAATTTCCTCCCCAGCGCCAGCAACACCCATATCCTCATCCTGGTGTACTTCAACAGTGACATCTTCAATTTGACTATCAGGAACTGGACTGCGGGTGCTCCTTCCAGCACTTGCAGGGGGCGTGCAAATGGTGGAAGGCGCAAGCTCTTCCCGTCCAGTGTTGGGAAGGTCAGGCATCGCAACCGACACAATTGGACTCTCCTTGGGGATTTGTGATTTAGAAGAACGCACAGTTCTTTGCTGTGCTTTTGCCAGCTTAAGTCTTTTCATTTTTCTAGCGAGAGGATGAGTGCTTCCATCCTCATGTGAAGCTGAACCACTAGCCATGAACATAGGCCAGGGCCTCAGCCGTTCCTTGCCACTCCGTGTCGTAAATGGCATATTGGCAAGTTTACGCTTCTCCTCAGACGCTTTTAATTTTGATTTTTGGGTCATTTTACTGAACTTTTGTTTTTTGGATTTTACATGCTCTCTACTATGACATTGGGCATCGGCCTTGGCAGACGACGTTGATGGCATTTCATCGTCTCGGCCATGACTAGTGGCAGCAGCTTCAGCACGAGGTGGAAGTGGATCTTGATCTTTCCCTATTTTAACCTCCATTTTTGTTCTCCATTTTTTAATGTGTGGAATTATATGCCAGTAACTATCAATAGCAATGGCCTACTACTATATATACTGCGCACAACTGAAATGCACCACAGGTATGGATGGATAGTATACATGACGACACAGAGGTAGGTAGAGCAGTGGCCTTCCGTACCGTACTGCTATATATACTGGTGGTCACTGTCAGCAATCTGCAAAACTAAAATGCACCACAGGTATAGAATGTAGATGGATAGTATACTTAATGACGACACAGAGGTAGGTACAGCAGTGGCCTTCCGTACTGCTATATATAGTATACTGGTGGTCACTGTGTCAGCAAACTGCAAAACTAAAATGCACCACAGGTATAGAATGTAGATGGATAGTATACTTAATGACGACACATAGGTAGGTACAGCAGTGGCCTTCCGTACTGCTATATATAGTATACTGGTGGTCACTGTGTCAGCAAACTGCAAAACTAAAATGCACCACAGGTATAGAATGTAGATGGATAGTATACTTAATGACGACACAGAGGTAGGTACAGCAGTGGCCTTCCGTACTGCTATATATAGTATACTGGTGGTCACTGTGTCAGCAAACTGCAAAACTAAAATGCACCACAGGTATAGAATGTAGATGGATAGTATACTTAATGACGACACAGAGGTAGGTACAGCAGTGGCCTTCCGTACCGTACTGCTATATATAGTATACTGGTGGTCACTGTGTCAGCAAACTGCAAAACTAAAATGCACCACAGGTATAGAATGTAGATGGATAGTATACTTAATGACGACACAGAGGTAGGTACAGCAGTGGCCTTCCGTACTGCTATATATAGTATACTGGTGGTCACTGTGTCAGCAAACTGCAAAACTAAAATGCACCACAGGTATAGAATGTAGATGGATAGTATACTTAATGACGACACAGAGGTAGGTACAGCAGTGGCCTTCCGTACCGTACTGCTATATATAGTATACTGGTGGTCACTGTGTCAGCAAACTGCACAACTGAAATGCACCACAGGTGTAGAATGTAGATGGATAGTATACTTAATGACGACACAGAGGTAGGTACAGCAGTGGCCTTCCGTACCGTACTGCTATATATAGTATACTGGTGGTCACTGTGTCAGCAAACTGCAAAACTGAAATGCACCACAGGTATAGAATCTAGATGGATAGTATACTTAATGACGACACAGAGGTAGGTACAGCAGTAGCCTACTGTACCGTAATGCTATATATTATATACTGGTGGTCACTGGTCAGCAAAACTCTGCACTGTACTCCTCCTATATAATATTATACTGGTGGTCCCCAGTCCCCACAATAAAGCAGCACACTGAGCACAGATATGGAGTGCTTTTCAGGCAGACAACGTATACTGGTGGTCACTGTCAGCAAAACTCTGCACTGTACTCCTGCTATATAATACAGCTGCTCCCCAGTCCCCACAATTAAGCAGTGTGAGCACAGATATATGCAGCACACTGAGCATAGATATGGAGCGTTTTTTTCAGGCAGAGAACGGATAACTGGTGGTCACTGATCAGCAAAACTCTGCACTGTACTCCTCCTATATTATACAGCTGCTCCCCAGCCCTCCCCACAATTAAGCAATAGTGCACAATCAAGTTCAACAATAACGGAGAGGACGCCAGCCACGTCCTCTCCCTAACATTTCCAATGCACATGTGAAAATGGCGGCGACGCACGGCTGCTTATATAGAATCTGAATCTCGCGAGAATCCGACAGCGGGATGATGACGTTCGGGCGCGCTCGGGTTAACCGAGCCATACTGGAGAATCCGAGTATGCCTCGGACCCGTGTAAAATGGGTGAAGTTCGGGGGGGGGTTCGGTTTCCGAGAAACCGAACCCGCTCATCACTAGTATCAATGTCGTGTGATTTGGGTATCTATATATTAGAAATACCGTATTTGCCGGCGTATAAGACGACTTTTTACCCCTGAAAAACATGCCTCCAAGCGGGGGGTCGTCTTATACGCCGGGGGTCGTCTTATACGCCGGGCGGGAAGTTGCGCTGTGGGAAGTCCCGGAACAGGGGCGTGGCCTAGCATAAGGGGGCGTGGCCTCACGGTCGGACCGCCGTTTTCAGCAATCCAGGGGGTTAAGAAGATGATGTCCCCCGTGAAGTGCCTCTATCTGTACGGTGAGTGTACGGCGCTGCCGGCGGGTGAAGCTGTGTGAAGTCCGGCTCCTACACAGGGACAGGAGCCAGGTGCTGCACGTATTGTTACAGTGCAGCACCCGGCTCATGTCACTGAGCAGGAGCCGACATTCAGCAGTGACAGGCGGTGCATAAGAAGGGGGGGGGGGACAGCGGCTTAGGCAGGGGGGACAGTGGCAGCACTGCAGGGAAGCTGCAGGTGAGGGGGGCTTACAACTTTATGTGGTGGGTTAATACTGGTACTACAGGTACCTTGGATTCAAGGGCGGACCAGACAGCTGCTAGTGACAGGGAGACGGCAGGGACCAATCCAATCAGGCTTTGTATACAGCCAACCACAGTACTGCACCATTGTGCGGAAGAGGGGGTAGTCTTATATGGCGAGTACATAACAAACTCTATATTTTGAGTGGAAATGTTGGGGGGTCGTCTTATACGCCCAGTCGTCTTATACGCCGGCAAATACGGTATATATTTCCATATATATTTCCAAAATTATTATTGCCATGTATATATATAAACTGTATATATGTATATATATATATATATATATATATATATATATACAGGTTGAGTATCCCATATCCAAATATTCCGAAATACGGAATATTCCGAAATACGGACTTTTTTGAGTGAGAGTGTGATAGTGAAACCTTTGTTTTTTGATGGCTCAATCTACACAAACTTTGTTTAATACACAAAGTTATTAAAAATATTGTATTAAATGACCTTCAGGCTGTGTGTATAAGGTGTATATGAAAAATAAATGAATTGTGTGAATGTAAACACACTTTGTTTAATGCACAAAGTTATAAAAAATATTGGCTAAAATGACCTTCAGGCTGTGTGTATAAGGTGTATATGAAACATAAATGCATTCTGTGCTTAGACTTGGGTCCCATCGCCATAATATTTCATTATGGTATGCAATTATTCCAAAATACGGAAAAATCCGATATCCAAATTACCTCTGGTCCCAAGCATTTTGGATAAGGGATACTCAACCTGTATATATATATACACACACACACACACACACACACACACATATAGTTATATATATATATATATATATATATATACACACATACATATAGTTTTTTATATATATATATATATATATATATATATAATTATATATACATACATACACATCCCAATAGTTGAAGAAAAAAAATTCCACACTTGCCTGGGTATTTGATTTGTTTGTGAACTTATAGAGAATCAGAGAGACTCATGCAAAATTACTTTTATTTTAGACGGATTAACCAGTATGTTGCAAATGACCTGTGGTCTTAACTTGTGTCACAATTATCCTGACATATGTTCTGTACATTATATTGTCACCTCTACTCTCCCATGGTGAATCCAACCTCACATCATGGCACACTGATGCTGTTAATGTTGCTGTTGGAAGAAATGTCTAAATAAATATTCAAAACCATGTTATGGACACAACAGACAACCACATTATGCTATGAACAAGTGTTAAATGACAAAGGCACAAATTATATGATTTGCAAAATAACTCAACAAAACATTGAACTGCTGGAAAAAAAATTTAAACAATATTCTAGATCAAGAATTGTGAGGAAAAATATATCTAACAGTGTTCCATTTTTTTTTTTTTTGGAATACCGTAACCACTACAAAATTCTCTTCCATGCCCCCCTCGATACACAAACTAAAGGGGCCCATACAGCAACAATCTACCATCAAAATCCTGTATTTTGCCAATGACTGTGTCCAATGATCGCCAAAATCCACAATGTTCAAAATTTTCAATTCGCCGATTCAGACCTCATCCTCGTAAATCAGATTTTTTTCAGATTGTAGCAGAATCAGATCGGCCATCAGGTAATCATGGATTCGGTCAATGGATGTATGGGCCCCTTAAGCCATGTGTGAGTAGCTAGGCTGCACGTCATCATAATTAGTGATGAGCGGGTTCGGTTTCTCGGAAACCGAACCCCCCCGAACTTCACCCATTTTACACGGGTCTGAGGCATACTCGGATTCTCCCGTATGGCTCGGTTAACCCGAGCGCGCCCGAACGTCATCGTCCCGCTGTCGGATTCTCGCGAGATTCGGATTCTATATAAGCAGCCGCGCGTCGCCGCCATTTTCACTCGTGCATTGGAAATGTTAGGGAGAGGATGTGGCTGGCGTCCTCTCCGTTATTGTTGAACTTGATTGTGCACTATTGCTTAATTGTGGGGAGGGCTGGGGAGCAGCTGTATAATATAGGAGGAGTACAGTGCAGAGTTTTGCTGATCAGTGACCACCAGTTATCCGTTCTCTGCCTGAAAAAAACGCTCCATATCTGTGCTCAGTGTGCTGCATATATCTGTGCTCACACTGCTTAATTGTGGGGACTGGGGAGCAGCTGTATTATATAGCAGGAGTACAGTGCAGAGTTTTGCTGACAGTGACCACCAGTATACGTTGTCTGCCTGAAAAACACTCCATATCTGTGCTCAGTGTGCTGCTTTATTGTGGGGACTGGGGACCACCAGTATAATATTATATAGGAGGAGTACAGTCATAGGCGTGCGCACGGGGGGTGCCTGGTGCGCACAGGCACCCCCTAATGTCCAGCACCCCCCCACACACACGCCATGCCTGCAGCACGCTGCTCATTTCTGTGCCTGCCACAGCGCAGGCATTACAGAGTCACACTGACTCATGTTATGCCAGCGCTGCCCGCTGCCAGTGCCCCAGAGTCTTCAGAAGTTCAGCAACGCAGCAGCTGCAATGACCGGGTCCCGGCCGGGAGGAGGAGCCGCACACTCTCAGCTCCTCCCCCCATACTCCATAATGCTGCCTGTGTGGGATTAGTCGGCGGGGGGGGGGAGGAGGGGCTGCTCTCTCAGCTCCTCCTCCCATACTCCATAATGCTGCCTGTGTGGGACTTGCCGGCCGGAGGGGGAGGAGGGGCCGCTCTCTTAGCTCCTCCTCCCATAGGTCACAATGCTGCTTGTGTGGGATTCCCCGGCTGGAGGGGGAAGGAGGGGTTGATCTTTCAGCTCCTCCCCTCTCATACTTCTCCACGTGCCCTGATGTCCCCAGCTCCAAAACGTCCATTGGAGGGTAGCAAAGGCGCTGACCATCATGATGTGCAGCAGCACTTGATTGTAGAGGTAGGAGAAACACAATCCTAGATTTGTTCAAGTAGCAAGTGCTGCTCAGCACCTCTTTGTCTCTCCATCGGCCCCCTCTCTCTGTCTTTCTATCTCCCCCTCAGGTCCCACTCTCTCTTGCCCCCCCTCTCCCTCCCTCTGCCCTCTCTCTCTCTCTCTTGTGCACTATTTCTCCCTCTTTCTCCCTCGGCCCTCCTCTATCTCTCTCTTCACCCCCCCCCCCTCTCACTTTCCCCCCTCTTTCTCCCACTTCCCTGTCTCTTTCTCTGCCCGCTCTCTCTCCGTCTCCTCCCTTGCCCCTCTTTCTCGGTCTCCCCCGCTGTCTCTCTCTCTCTCTCTATGCCTCTCTTATGTCTCTCTCTCTGTTCCCCGGCACCACTCTTCCTTCCTCTTCATCCCTCTCTCTCAACCCTCACTCTCTCCTATTGCCTAATATAATTCCTCTTCTGCATACGCGCACGCAGGGAGGGTTTACGAGTACCTGGAAACCCCACCTGCCAGCCGATCAATTGCCACAGATGACTGATCATTTATTTAAACAGCGGATCTTTGTACAAATGAGTGTGCTCCTCACCAAGCTCACACCTGCATCAGCGTCTCTACCTATACTCCTCCTCCCGCATCTCCTTTTGTCGCCTCCCATGTCGCTGCCTGTCCCGCGTCTCCTCCTCTCGCGTCCCGCATCTGCTCCTCTCGCCTCCCGTGTCTCTGCTTGTCCCGCATCTCGGCCTCAACCTCCCGCGTCTACTCCTCTCGCCTCCCGTGTCTCCTCTCCGTCCGTGCCTCTGCCGCGTCTCCTCTCCGCGCGTGCCTCTGCCTGTGCCGCGTCTCTGCCTCTCCCTCTACCTCCCGCGTATCTGATATTCTCTAAAAGCCGTTCCCGGGCTGTGGGAACTGATAGCCCTCTAGAGCACTGCACATTCCGGAGGACCTGCTTGTTGGACCACAGGGCTTCCTCCCGACCTGCAGGTAAAATATAACTGATCCACGGGTACCTCTTCTCATTGTGCTGCTGGCTGCTGCTGAAATCTCTCTCCCCCCAAGACCCTTCACCGTTCTCTCTCCCTCCCTCATGCCTCTCCCCATGCCTCTCTTTCTCCATGCCTCTCTCTGCCCATGCCCCCTCTCTCTGTCTCCCAATGCCCCCTCTCACCCGTGTCTTTCTCTCCCACCTCTCTCCATGCCCCACACTGTCTCTTCCCATATCCCCTCTCTCTGCCCATGTACCTCCTCTTTCTCCATGTCCCCCTTCTGTTTCACACCTTGGCCACCTGTCTCACCATGCCTCTCTCTCCTCCTTCCAGTCCTCTTCCTCTCTTCTCTCTCTCTCCCATGCTCCCCCACTCTCTCTCCCTCCCTAAGCCCCCCTTCTCACTCCATTCCTCTTTCTCTGTCCCTTTCATGTCTGCCTAAGCTCTGTATGTGCATGCACACACAAATGGGATTTTATATATATATATATATATATATATATTAGCTTACCGATCATCGGGATCCTGGTGGTCACAATACAGACGCCGGAATCCCGGCGGGGGCACCACACTGCCATACCATCTATATATATAACAGCCAATAAGGAAAGCTGTTATTAATGTTATCAAGTCTGTGAAGTGCCGCTTTATCTTGCTGTGTGTGTATATATATATATATATATAATCTCTATCTCGCATATCTGGAACCCCCTCCCCCCCCTAAAAATCCTGCGTTTGCCACTGTTCTATGCCTCTCTCTCTGTCTACCCCTCTTTGTCTGTCTCTCTCTCCATTTCTGCCCCTCTGTCTCCACCCACTCTCTCTCCCTGTGTGTCTCTCTCTCTGTTCCCCTGCACCTTTCTTCCTTCTTCACCACTCTCTCTCTCCTTCACTCTGTCTCCCCCTGTCTACCCCCTCTCTCTGTCTACCCCCTCTCTCTCTCTGTCTACCAGCTCTCTCTCCATCTCCCCCTCTGTCTCTCTCCATCTCTGCTTCCCTCTCTCTCCGTCTCCGCTACTCGCTCTCCCTCCATCTCTCAATAGGCATGTTAGTCACTCCCAATAGGCGATTATAGACACGCCTCTCCAATCGTGCACCCCCTAATAAAATGTGCTGCGCACGCCTATGAGTACAGTGCAGAGTTTTGCTGACCAGTGACCACCAGTATATAATATATAGCATTACGGTACAGTAGGCCACTGCTGTACCTACCTCTGTGTCGTCATTAAGTATACTATCCATCTAGATTCTATACCTGTGGTGCATTTCAGTTGTGCAGTTTGCTGGCACAGTAGGCACCAGTATATATAGCAGTACGGTACGGAAGGCCACTGCTGTACCTACCTCTGTGTCGTCATTAAGTATACTATCCATCTACATTCTATACCTGTGGTGCATTTTAGTTTTGCAGTTTGCTGACACAGTGACCACCAGTATACTATATATAGCAGTACGGTACGGAAGGCCACTGCTGTACCTACCTCTGTGTCGTCATTAAGTATACTGTCCATCTACATTCTATACCTGTGGTGCATTTTAGTTTTGCAGTTTGCTGACACAGTGACCACCAGTATACTATATATAGCAGTACGGTACGGAAGGCCACTGCTGTACCTACCTCTGTGTCGTCATTAAGTATACTATCCATCTACATTCTATACCTGTGGTGCATTTTAGTTTTGCAGTTTGCTGACACAGTGACCACCAGTATACTATATATAGCAGTACGGAAGGCCACTGCTGTACCTACCTCTGTGTCGTCATTAAGTATACTATCCATCTACATTCTATACCTGTGGTGCATTTTAGTTTTGCAGTTTGCTGACACAGTGACCACCAGTATACTATATATAGCAGTACGGAAGGCCACTGCTGTACCTACCTCTGTGTCGTCATTAAGTATACTATCCATCTACATTCTATACCTGTGGTGCATTTTAGTTTTGCAGTTTGCTGACACAGTGACCACCAGTATACTATTTATAGCAGCACGGAAGGCCACTGCTGTACCTACCTCTGTGTCGTCATTAAGTATACTATCCATCTACATTCTATACCTGTGGTGCATTTTAGTTTTGCAGTTTGCTGACACAGTGACCACCAGTATACTATATATAGCAGTACGGTACGGAAGGGTACTGCTGTACCTACCTCTGTGTCGTCATTAAGTATACTATCCATCTACATTCTATACCTGTGGTGCATTTTAGTTTTGCAGTTTGCTGACACAGTGACCACCAGTATACTATATATAGCAGTATGGTACGGAAGGCCACTGCTGTACCTACCTCTGTGTCGTCATTAAGTATACTATCCATCTACATTCTATACCTGTGGTGCATTTTAGTTTTGCAGTTTGCTGACACAGTGACCACCAGTATACTATATATAGCAGTACGGTACGGAAGGCCACTGCTGTACCTACCTCTGTGTCGTCATTAAGTATACTATCTATCTACATTCTATACCAGTGGTGCATTTTAGTTTTGCAGATTGCTGACAGTGACCACCAGTATATATAGCAGTACGGTATGGAAGGCCACTGCTCTACCTACCTCTGTGTCGTCAAGTATACTATCCATCCATACCTGTGGTGCATTTCAGTTGTGCGCAGTATATATAGTAGTAGGCCATTGCTATTGATAGTTACTGGCATATAATTCCACATATTAAAAAATGGAGAACAAAAATGTGGAGGTTAAAATAGGGAAAGATCAAGATCCACTTCCACCTCGTGCTGAAGCTGCTGCCACTAGTCATGGCCGAGACGATGAAATGCCATCAACGTCGTCTGCCAAAGCCGATGCCCAATGTCATAGTAGAGAGCATGTAAAATCCAAAAAACAAAAGTTCAGTAAAATGACCCAAAAATTAAAATTAAAAGCGTCTGAGGAGAAGCGTAAACTTGCCAATATGCCATTTACGACACGGAGTGGCAAGGAACAGCTGAGGCCCTGGCCTATGTTCATTGCTAGTGGTTCAGCTTCACATGAGGATGGAAGCACTCATCCTCTCGCTAGAAAAATGAAAAGACTTAAGCTGGCAAAAGCACAGCAAAGAACTGTGCGTTCTTCTAAATCACAAATCCCCAAGGAGAGTTCAATTGTGTCGGTTGCGATGCCAGACCTTCCCAACACTGGACGGGAAGAGCTTGCGCCTTCCACCATTTGCACGCCCCCTGCAAGTGCTGGAAGGAGCACCCGCAGTCCAGTTCCTGATAGTCAAATTGAAGATGTCACTGTTGAAGTACACCAGGATGAGGATATGGGTGTTGCTGGCGCTGGGGAGGAAATTGACAAGGAAGATTCTGATGGTGAGGTGGTTTGTTTAAGTCAGGCACCCGGGGAGACACCTGTTGTCCGTGGGACGAATATGGCCATTAACATGCCTGGTCAATATACAAAAAAAATCAGCTCTTCGGTGTGGAATTATTTCAACACAAATGCGGACAACAGGTGTCAAGCCGTGTGTTGCCTTTGTCAAGCTGTAATAAGTAGGGGTAAGGACGTTAACCACCTCGGAACATCCTCCCTTATACGTCACCTGCAGCGCATTCATCATAAGTCAGTGACAAGTTCAAAAACTTTGGGTGACAGCGGAAGCAGTCCACTGACCACTAAATCCCTTCCTCTCGATCGTCATCCCAGAGGGGAAGTCGGAAGACCACTTGTACTACTTCCAGTAAGCAATTGACTGTCCAACAGTCCTTTGCGAGGAAGATGAAATATCACAGCAGTCATCCTGCTGCAAAGCAGATAACTCAGGCCTTGGCAGCCTGGGCGGTGAGAAACGTGGTTCCGGTATCCACCGTTAATTCAGAGCCAACTAGAGACTTGATTGAGGTACTGTGTCCCCGGTACCAAATACCATCTAGGTTCCATTTCTCTAGGCAGGCGATACCGAAAATGTACACAGACCTCAGAAAAAGACTCACCAGTGTCCTAAAAAATGCAGTTGTACCCAATGTCCACTTAACCACGGACATGTGGACAAGTGGAGCAGGGTAGACTCAGGACTATATGACTGTGACAGCCCACTGGGTAGATGTATTGCCTCCCGCAGCAAGAACAGCAGTGGCGGCACCAGTAGCAGCATCTCGCAAACGCCAACTCGTTCCTAGGCAGGTTACGCTTTGTATCACCGCTTTCCAGAAGAGGCACACAGCTGACAACCTCTTACGGAAACTGAGGAACATCATCGCAGAATGGCTTACCCCAATTGGACTCTCCTGGGGATTTGTGACATCGGACAACGCCAGCAATATTGTGCGTGCATTACATCAGGGCAAATTCCAGCTCGTCCCATGTTTTGCACATACATTGAATTTGGTGGTGCAGAATTATTTAAAAAACAACAGGGGCGTGCAAGAGATGCTGTCGGTGGCCCGAAGAATTGCGGGCCACTTTCGGCATTCAGCCACCGCGTACAGAAGACTGGAGCACCACCAAACATTCCTGAACCTGCCCTGCCATCATCTGAAGCAAGAGGTGGTAACGAGGTGGAATTCAACCCTCTATATGCTTCAGAGGATGGAGGAGCAGCAAAAGGCCATTCAAGCCTATACATCTGCCCACGATATAGGCAAAGGAGGGGGAATGCACCTGACTCAAGCGCAGTGGAGAATGATTTCAACGTTGTGCACGGTTCTGCAACCCTTTGAACTTGCCACACGTGAAGTCAGTTCAGACACTGCCAGCCTGAGTCAGGTCATTCCCCTCATCAGGCTTTTGCAGAAGAAGCTGGAGACATTGAAGGAGGAGCTAAAACAGAGAGATTCCGCTAGGCATGTGGGACTTGTGGATGGAGCCCTTAATTCGCTTAACCAGGATTCACGGGTGGTCAATCTGTTGAAATCAGAGCACTACATTTTGGCCACCGTGCTCGATCCTAGATTTAAAACCTACGTTGTATCTCTCTTTCCGGCAGACACAAGTCTGCAGAGGTTCAAAGACCTGCTGGTGAGAAAATTGTCAAGTCAAGCGGAACGTGACCCGTCAACATCTCCTCCTTCACATTCTCCCGCAACTGGGGGTGCGAGGAAAAGGCTAAGAATTCCAAGCCCACCCGCTGGCTGTGATGCAGGGCAGTCTGGAGTGAGTGCTTACATCTGGTCCGGACTGAAGGACCTGCCAACGATTACTGACATGTCGTCTACTGTCACTTCATATGATTCTCTCACCATTGAAAGAATGGTGGAGGATTATATGAGTGACCGCATCCAAGTAGGCACGTCAGACAGTCCGTACGTATACTGGCAGGAAAAAGAGGCAATTTGGAGGCCCTTGCACAAACTGGCTTTATTCTACCTAAGTTGCCCTCCCTCCAGTGTGTACTCCGAAAGAGTGTTTAGTGCAGCCGCTCACCTTGTCAGCAATCGGCGTACGAGGTTACTTCCAGAAAATGTGGAGAAGATGATGTTAATCAAAATGAATTATAATCAATTCCTCCGTGGAGACATTCACCAGCAGCAATTGCCTCCACAAAGTACACAGGGACCTGAGATGGTGGATTCCAGTGGGGACGAATTAATAATCTGTGAGGAGGGGGATGTACACAGTGAAAGGGGTGAGGAATCGGAGGATGATGATGAGGTGGACATCTTGCCTCTGTAGAGCCAGTTTGTGCAAGGAGAGATTGATTGCTTCTTTTTTTGGTGGGGGCCCAAACCAACCAGTCATTTCAGTCACAGTCGTGTGGCAGACCCTGTCTCTGAAATGATGGGTTCGTTAAAGTGTGCATGTCCTGTTTATACAACATACGGGTGGGTGGGAGGGCCCAAGGACAATTCCATCTTGCACCTCTTTTTTCTTTAATTTTTCTTTGCATCATGTGCTGTTTGGGGACAATTTTTTTGAAGTGCCATCCTGCCTGACACTGCAGTGCCACTCCTAGATGGGCCAGGTGTTTGTGTCGGCCACTTGTGTCGCTTAGCTTAGTCACACAGCGACCTTGGTGCGCCTCTTTTTTTCTTTGCATCATGTGCTGTTTGGGGACAATTTTTTGAAGTGCCATCCTGCCTGACACTGCAGTGCCACTCCTAGATGGGCCAGGTGTTTGTGTCTGCCACTTGTGTCGCTTAGCTTAGTCACACAGCGACCTTGGTGCGCCTCTTTTTTTCATTGCATCATGTGCTGTTTGGGGACTATTTTTTTGAAGTGCCATCCTGCCTGACACTGCAGTGCCACTCCTAGATGGGCCAGGTGTTTGTGTCGGCCACTTGTGTCGCTTAGCTTAGCCATCCAGCGACCTCGGTGCAAATTTTAGGACTAAAAATAATATTGTGAGGTGTTCAGAATAGACTGGAAATGAGTGGAAATTATGGTTATTGAGGTTAATAAAACTATGGGATCAAAATGACCCCCAAATTCTATGATTTAAGCTGTTTTTTAGGGTTTTTTGTAAAAAAACACCCGAATCCAAAACACACCCGAATCCGACAAAAAAATTTCGGTGAGGTTTTGCCAAAACGCGTCCGAATCCAAAACCAAAACACAAAACCCGAAAAATGTCCGGTGCACATCACTAATCATAATGTGCCCGTCCCCTGCTATTTAATGCAGGTAATTGGCAATGAATAGAGGGGGGTGGAGTCATGATGATTCAATCACATATCCACGCCCCCATACTGCCCACCCATGATGAGGCCACACCCCCTGTTTGACTGACCTTGCTGCCCCCTCCCACATGGGGCAGCCAGATTGTCGGTATGTATGCACCACTATCATACACTAACGGATCCTCTGCAGTCAAACTCTGTGTGAGAAGTACAATGAGTTTGTGCCTATGGGGAGCATGCAATTAGCTAAGGTAATCCTATTCAATTAGGCCGTTTTCACCCATTTTTTAGGGAAATTTTCACCAATGCCTTTTCACTTTTTTTAGTGAAAAGGCATTGGCGAAAAAATGCCTCACGATCGGCAAAAAGTCCAGTTTTTCGCCAGCGCAGGTGAAAAAACGTGGATTCGCCAATCCACATGTTTTTTTGCTCCTGATTAATTTTTTGCCTAGGTGAAAAAACAGCCCTGTTATTGATTAGGGCGAATCCCCATTTGCCCTAAAAATAAAAGTCCAGTTTTTTTTCGCCAAGGCAAAAAAAATGGACCTAATTGCAAATCTCCCTAGGTCTATATTATGGGCCTAATTCAGTAAGGATTGCAAATTCTGCTAATCAGCAAAATTTGCAATCCTTTGGCTCGCATGCTGGGGGCCGCCCATCGCTGGGCAAGGCCGCCCAGCATGCTGACCGGCGCCTCTGCCAGTTTAACAAGCAGAAATTGCGAATGCGCCTCCGCCAGTTCAACAAGCAGAAATTGCGAACGCATCACAATTTTTGCTTGTTAGCAGAAACTGTTGAAGCCTCCTGCCGGCACAGCAAAGGAGCCCGCAGGAGGCCTGCTGACATGTTCTTGATCGCGGCAGCTGCGTGTGACGTCACACAGCCGCCGTGATCATGCCCCCAACATGCCCCCGTTTGGCCGCCTTCGCCCCCAGTTCGTGCTGCACCTACCCCACAACGCTCCGTCTCCTTCCTGGAAATGGAGCATTACCCGCCCCACAACCACCTCTGGCGGAGGCGATCGCATTTTCTGCGGCCTTCCCCAGAAAATGTGGGTGCATGCGCAGGACGAGTTCTGCGCATATGCTCGCATCTTTTTCTCAAAATTTGCGGTTGGATCACACACTGCGATCCAACCTGAAATAGGCCCTATGTTCTATATCCACCCACAAAAAAACTACGGAATGTCCTTTATTTTGGCCTTTCCCTGATCTGTATGTCCTGTAGAGTACACCCCTCCCCCTATTTCTGCTTGTATATTGTGCCACCTACACTCATCTGCATGTCTTGTACGGTATATGGTCATTAGGTCGACCACACTTAAGTCGACAGTCATTAGGTCGACATGCATTAGGTCGACATGCTCACTAAGTCGACATGGTCACTAGGTCCACATATAAATAGGTCGACATGTGTTTTTCCAATTTATTTCTTCTTTTGACCTTTTTCATACTTTACAATCCACATGGACTATGATTGGGAATGATAACCTGTGCCGAGCGCACCGGAGCGAGGCACCTTGCCCGAAGCATGGCGAGTGAAGCGAGCCATGCGAGGGGACACGGTGCACTAATTGGGGTTCCCCGTAACTACACCAAAAAAAACCAAAAAAACCTCATGTCGACCTTTTCCATGTCGACGTTGTTCATGTTGACCTAATGACCATGTTGACCTAATGCATGTCGACCAATAGTGGTCGACCTAATGACTGTCGACCTAAGTGTGGTCGACCTAATGACCCATGCCCTTCTATACTGAGATTTACTCGGATCTCAAAACGGCATCTTATTGGCTGTCCGATTGTCACGTGTTTTAGATAGCCAATAAGAAAATCTGGATAAATCCGATATTGCACTACTTTGGAGTTAAGAACTGAGTAAATTTGAATCATCAATGGTTGTACAATGCGCATGCGCCGTAGGGTTAAAATGGTTATCAGAAGGAGGCTTGCAATGGTCAGCAATCATTGCAAGCCCAGCACCAGGCCCGGCGCTACCCGCTCAGCGAAGGGATGCAGTGCAGGGAGGCGCTGGGACAGAGAGGCGCTTTCCCTGCTCTGAATCCCTTCACTGCTGCGCCGTCCTGTCCCCCCTGCTGCTGCTGTGTCTGTCACTGTATGACAGTCACTGGCAGCAGCGCCTGCAGAATCAAAAACCTCCTGCCTCCCCTCCCCGTGTGACAGCGGCTGAGTACGGGACAGAAGGGGGCGGAGCTAAACGGACCGAAAGGGGGCGGGGATAAACGGGACAGAAGGGGCGGAGCTACACTGACCAGGCTGCTGTACAGAGGGAGACTGGCTTAGGTAAGTGGTGTGTGTGTGTGTGTGTGTGTGTGTGTGTGTGTGTGTGTGTGTGTGTGTGTGTGTGTGTGTGTGTGTGTGTGTGTGTGTGTGTGTGTGTGCATATGGTGGGTGGGTGTGTATGTGTGTGTATATATTAGAGATGAGCGGGTTCGGTTCCTCGGAATCCGAACCCGCCCGAACTTCATGATCTTCCCGCCTTGCTCGGTTAACCCGAGCGCGCCCGAACGTCATCATGACGCTGTCGGATTCTCGCGAGGCTCGGATTCTATCGCGAGACTCGGATTCTATATAAGGAGCCGCGCGTCGCCGCCATTTTCACACGTGCATTGAGATTGATAGGGAGAGGACGTGGCTGGCGTCCTCTCCATTTAGATTAGAAGAGAGAGAGTGAGATTGATTTGAGACAGAGACACTTGATTTACTGGAGCTTAGGAGTACTGTAGAGAGTGCAGAGTTTAGTAGTGACTGACCACAGTGACCACCAGACAGTGCAGTTTTATTTAATATAATCCGTTCTCTGCCTGAAAAAAACGATACACAGTGACTCAGTCACATACCATATCTGTGTGCACTGCTCAGCCCAGTGTGCTGCATCATATATGTATATATCTGACTGTGCTCACACAGCTTATAATTGTGGGGGAGACTGGGGAGCAGTGCCAGTTATAGGTTATAGCAGGAGCCAGGAGTACATATTATTAAAATTAAACAGTGCACACTTTTGCTGCAGGAGTGCCACTGCCAGTGTGACTGACCAGTGACCTGACCACACTGACCACCAGTATAGTTAGTAGTATACTATATTGTGATTGCCTGAAAAAGTTAAACACTCGTCGTGTGACTTGTGTGGTGTTTTTTTTTTTTATTCTATAAAAAACTCATTCTGCTGACAGACAGTGTCCAGCAGGTCCGTCATTATATAATATATACCTGTCCGGCTGCAGTAGTGATATATATATATTTTTTATATCATTATTTATCATCCAGTCGCAGCAGACACAGTACGGTAGTTCACGGCTGTAGCTACCTCTGTGTCGGCACTCGGCAGTCCATCCATAATTGTATACCACCTACCCGTGGTTTTTTTTTCTTTCTTACTTTATACATACATACTACATCTCATTATCAACCAGTCTATATTAGCAGCAGACACAGTACAGTAGTCCACGGCTGTAGCTACCTCTGTGTCGGCACTCGGCAGTCCGTCCATAATTGTATACCACCTACCCGTGGTTTTTTTTTCTTTCTTCTTTATACATACATACTACATCTCTTTATCAACCAGTCTATATTAGCAGCAGACACAGTACAGTAGTCCACGGCTGTAGCTACCTCTGTGTCGGCACTCGGCAGTCCATCCATAATTGTATACCACCTACCCGTGGTTTTTTTTTCTTTCTTCTTTATACATACATACTACATCTCATTATCAACCAGTCTATATTAGCAGCAGACACAGTACAGTACGGTAGTCCACGGCTGTAGCTACCTCTGTGTCGGCACTCGGCAGTCCGTCCATAATTGTATACCACCTACCCGTGGTTTTTTTTTCTTTCTTCTTTATACATACATACTACATCTCTTTATCAACCAGTCTATATTAGCAGCAGACACAGTACAGTAGTCCACGGCTGTAGCTACCTCTGTGTCGGCACTCGGCAGTCCATCCATAATTGTATACCACCTACCCGTGGTTTTTTTTTCTTTCTTCTTTATACATACATACTACATCTCTTTATTAACCAGTCTATATTAGCAGCAGACACAGTACAGTAGTCCACGGCTGTAGCTACCTCTGTGTCGGCAGTCCATCCATAATTGTATACCACCTACCCGTGGTTTTTTTTTCTTTCTTCTTTATACATACATACTACATCTCTTTATCAACCAGTCTATATTAGCAGCAGACACAGTACAGTACGGTAGTCCACGGCTGTAGCTACCTCTGTGTCGGCACTCGGCAGTCCGTCCATAATTGTATACCACCTACCCGTGGTTTTTTTTTTTTTCTTCTTTATACATACATGCTACATCTCTTTATCAACCAGTCTATATTAGCAGCAGACACAGTACAGTACGGTAGTCCACGGCTGTAGCTACCTCTGTGTCGGCACTCGGCAGTCCGTCCATAATTGTATACCACCTACCCGTGGTTTTTTTTTCTTTCTTCTTTATACATACATACTACATCTCTTTATTAACCAGTCTATATTAGCAGCAGACACAGTACAGTAGTCCACGGCTGTAGCTACCTCTGTGTCGGCACTCGGCAGTCCATCCATAATTGTATACTAGTATCCATCCATCTCCATTGTTTACCTGAGGTGCCTTTTAGTTGTGCCTATTAAAATATGGAGAACAAAAATGTTGAGGTTCCAAAATTAGGGAAAGATCAAGATCCACTTCCACCTCGTGCTGAAGCTGCTGCCACTAGTCATGGCCGAGACGATGAAATGCCAGCAACGTCGTCTGCCAAGGCCGATGCCCAATGTCATAGTACAGAGCATGTCAAATCCAAAACACCAAATATCAGTAAAAAAAGGACTCCAAAACCTAAAATAAAATTGTCGGAGGAGAAGCGTAAACTTGCCAATATGCCATTTACCACACGGAGTGGCAAGGAACGGCTGAGGCCCTGGCCTATGTTCATGGCTAGTGGTTCAGCTTCACATGAGGATGGAAGCACTCAGCCTCTCGCTAGAAAACTGAAAAGACTCAAGCTGGCAAAAGCAGTAGCACCGCAAAGAACTGTGCGTTCTTCGAAATCCCAAATCCACAAGGAGAGTCCGACTCCAATTGTGTCGGTTGCGATGCCTGACCTTCCCAACACTGGACGTGAAGAGCATGCGCCTTCCACCATTTGCACGCCCCCTGCAAGTGATGGAAGGAGCACCCGCAGTCCAGTTCCTGATAGTCAGATTGAAGATGTCAGTGTTGAAGTACACCAGGATGAGGAGGATATGGGTGTTGCTGGCGCTGGGGAGGAAATTGACAAGGAGGATTCTGATGGTGAGGTGGTTTGTTTAAGTCAGGCACCCGGGGAGACACCTGTTGTCCGTGGGAGGAATATGGCCGTTGACATGCCTGGTGAAAATACCAAAAAAATCAGCTCTTCGGTGTGGAAGTATTTCACCAGAAATGCGGACAACAGGTGTCAAGCCGTGTGTTCCCTTTGTCAAGCTGTAATAAGTAGGGGTAAGGACGTTAACCACCTCGGAACATCCTCCCTTATACGTCACCTGCAGCGCATTCATAATAAGTCAGTGACAAGTTCAAAAACTTGGGCCGACAGCGGAAGCAGTCCACTGACCAGTAAATCCCTTCCTCTTGTAACCAAGCTCACGCAAACCACCCCCAACTCCCTCAGTGTCAATTTCCTCCTTCCCCAGGAATGCCAATAGTCCTGCAGGCCATGTCACTGGCAATTCTGATGATTCCTCTCCTGCCTGGGATTCCTCCGATGCATCCTTGCGTGTAACGCCTACTGCTGCTGGCGCTGCTGTTGTTGCTGCTGGGAGTCGATGGTCATCCCAGAGGGGAAGTCGTAAGACCACTTGTACTACTTCCACCAAGCAATTGACTGTCCAACAGTCCTTTGCGAGGAAGATGAAATATCACAGCAGTCATCCTACTGCAAAGCGGATAACTGAGGCCTTGACATCCTGGGTGGTGAGAAACGTGGTTCCGGTATCCATCATTACTGCAGAGCCAACTAGAGACTTGTTGGAGGTACTGTGTCCCCGGTACCAAATACCATCTAGGTTCCATTTCTCTAGGCAGGCGATACCGAAAATGTACACAGACCTCAGAAAAAGAGTCACCAGTGTCCTAAAAAATGCAGCTGTACCCAATGTCCACTTAACCACGGACATGTGGACAAATGGAGCAGGGCAGGGTCAGGACTATATGACTGTGACAGCCCACTGGGTAGATGTATGGACTCCCGCCGCAACAACAGCAGCGGCGGCACCAGTAGCAGCATCTCGCAAACGCCAACTCTTTCCTAGGCAGGCTACGCTTTGTATCTAGAGATGAGCGCCTGAAATTTTTCGGGTTTTGTGTTTTGGTTTTGGGTTCGGTTCCGCGGCCGTGTTTTGGGTTCGAACGCGTTTTGGCAAAACCTCACCGAATTTTTTTTGTCGGATTCGGGTGTGTTTTGGATTCGGGTGTTTTTTTCAAAAAACACTAAAAAACAGCTTAAATCATAGAATTTGGGGGTCATTTTGATCCCAAAGTATTATTAACCTCAAAAACCATAATTTACACTCATTTTCAGTCTATTCTGAATACCTCACACCTCACAATATTATTTTTAGTCCTAAAATTTGCACCGAGGTCGCTGTGTGAGTAAGATAAGCGACCCTAGTGGCCGACACAAACACCGGGCCCATCTAGGAGTGGCACTGCAGTGTCACGCAGGATGTCCCTTCCAAAAAACCCTCCCCAAACAGCACATGACGCAAAGAAAAAAAGAGGCGCAATGAGGTAGCTGTGTGAGTAAGATTAGCGACCCTAGTGGCCGACACAAACACCGGGCCCATCTAGGAGTGGCACTGCAGTGTCACGCAGGATGGCCCTTCCAAAAAACCCTCCCCAAACAGCACATGACGCAAAGAAAAAAAGAGGCGCAATGAGGTAGCTGTGTGAGTAAGATTAGCGACCCTAGTGGCCGACACAAACACCGGGCCCATCTAGGAGTGGCACTGCAGTGTCACGCAGGATGTCCCTTCCAAAAAACCCTCCCCAAACAGCACATGACGCAAAGAAAAAAAGAGGCGCAATGAGGTAGCTGTGTGAGTAAGATTAGCGACCCTAGTGGCCGACACAAACACCGGGCCCATCTAGGAGTGGCACTGCAGTGTCACGCAGGATGTCCCTTCCAAAAAACCCTCCCCAAACAGCACATGACGCAAAGAAAAAAAGAGGCGCAATGAGGTAGCTGACTGTGTGAGTAAGATTAGCGACCCTAGTGGCCGACACAAACACCGGGCCCATCTAGGAGTGGCACTGCAGTGTCACGCAGGATGTCCCTTCCAAAAAACCCTCCCCAATCAGCACATGATGCAAAGAAAAAGAAAAGAAAAAAGAGGTGCAAGATGGAATTGTCCTTGGGCCCTCCCACCCACCCTTATGTTGTATAAACAAAACAGGACATGCACACTTTAACCAACCCATCATTTCAGTGACAGGGTCTGCCACACGACTGTGACTGATATGACGGGTTGGTTTGGACCCCCCCCAAAAAAGAAGCAATTAATCTCTCCTTGCACAAACTGGCTCTACAGAGGCAAGATGTCCACCTCATCTTCACCCTCCGATATATCACCGTGTACATCCCCCTCCTCACAGATTATCAATTCGTCCCCACTGGAATCCACCATCTCAGCTCCCTGTGTACTTTGTGGAGGCAATTGCTGCTGGTCAATGTCTCCGCGGAGGAATTGATTATAATTCATTTTAATGAACATCATCTTCTCCACATTTTCTGGATGTAACCTCGTACGCCGATTGCTGACAAGGTGAGCGGCGGCACTAAACACTCTTTCGGAGTACACACTTGTGGGAGGGCAACTTAGGTAGAATAAAGCATGTTTGTGCAAGGGCCTCCAAATTGCCTCTTTTTCCTGCCAGTATAAGTACGGACTGTGTGACGTGCCTACTTGGATGCGGTCACTCATATAATCCTCCACCATTCTATCAATGTTGAGAGAATCATATGCAGTGACAGTAGGCGACATGTCCGTAATCGTTGTCAGGTCCTTCAGTCCGGACCAGATGTCAGCATCAGCAGTCGCTCCAGACTGCCCTGCATCACCGCCAGCGGGTGGGCTCGGAATTCTGAGCCTTTTCCTCGCACCCCCAGTTGCGGGAGAATGTGAAGGAGGAGATGTTGACAGGTCGCGTTCCGCTTGACTTGACAATTTTGTCACCAGCAGGTCTTTCAACCCCAGCAGACCTGTGTCTGCCGGAAAGAGAGATCCAAGGTAGGCTTTAAATCTAGGATCGAGCACGGTGGCCAAAATGTAGTGCTCTGATTTCAACAGATTGACCACCCGTGAATCCTTGTTAAGCGAATTAAGGGCTGCATCCACAAGTCCCACATGCCTAGCGGAATCGCTCCCTTTTAGCTCCTTCTTCAATGCCTCCAGCTTCTTCTGCAAAAGCCTGATGAGGGGAATGACCTGACTCAGGCTGGCAGTGTCTGAACTGACTTCACGTGTGGCAAGTTCAAAGGGCATCAGAACCTTGCACAACGTTGAAATCATTCTCCACTGCACTTGAGACAGGTGCATTCCACCTACTATATCGTGCTCAATTGTATAGGCTTGAATGGCCTTTTGCTGCTCCTCCAACCTCTGAAGCATATAGAGGGTTGAATTCCACCTCGTTACCACTTCTTGCTTCAGATGATGGCAGGGCAGGTTCAGTAGTTTTTGGTGGTGCTCCAGTCTTCTGTACGTGGTGCCTGTACGCCGAAAGTGTCCCGCAATTTTTCTGGCCACCGACAGCATCTCTTGCACGCCCCTGTCGTTTTTAAAAAAATTCTGCACCACTAAATTCAAGGTATGTGCAAAACATGGGACGTGCTGGAATTTGCCCATATTTAATGCACACACAATATTGCTGGCGTTGTCCGATGCCACAAATCCACAGGAGAGTCCAATTGGGGTAAGCCATTCCGCGATGATCTTCCTCAGTTGCCGTAAGAGGTTTTCAGCTGTGTGCGTATTCTGGAAAGCGGTGATACAAAGCGTAGCCTGCCTAGGAAAGAGTTGGCGTTTGCGAGATGCTGCTACTGGTGCCGCCGCTGCTGTTGTTGCGGCGGGAGTCCATACATCTACCCAGTGGGCTGTCACAGTCATATAGTCCTGACCCTGCCCTGCTCCACTTGTCCACATGTCCGTGGTTAAGTGGACATTGGGTACAACTGCATTTTTTAGGACACTGGTGAGTCTTTTTCTGACGTCCGTGTACATTCTCGGTATCGCCTGCCTAGAGAAGTGGAACCTAGATGGTATTTGGTAACGGGGGCACACTGCCTCAATAAATTGTCTAGTTCCCTGTGAACTAACGGCGGATACCGGACGCACGTCTAACACCAACATAGTTGTCAAGGACTCAGTTATCCGCTTTGCAGTATGATGACTGCTGTGATATTTCATCTTCCTCGCAAAGGACTGTTGAACAGTCAATTGCTTACTGGAAGTAGTACAAGTGGGCTTACGACTTCCCCTCTGGGATGACCATCGACTCCCAGCGGCAACAACAGCAGCGCCAGCAGCAGTAGGCGTTACACGCAAGGATGCATCGGAGGAATCCCAGGCAGGAGAGGACTCGTCAGAATTGCCAGTGACATGGCCTGCAGGACTATTGGCATTCCTGGGGAAGGAGGAAATTGACACTGAGGGAGTTGGTGGGGTGGTTTGCGTGAGCTTGGTTACAAGAGGAAGGGATTTACTGGTCAGTGGACTGCTTCCGCTGTCACCCAAAGTTTTTGAACTTGTCACTGACTTATTATGAATGCGCTGCAGGTGACGTATAAGGGAGGATGTTCCGAGGTGGTTAACGTCCTTACCCCTACTTATTACAGCTTGACAAAGGGAACACACGGCTTGACACCTGTTGTCCGCATTTCTGGTGAAATACCTCCACACCGAAGAGCTGATTTTTTTGGTATTTTCACCTGGCATGTCAACGGCCATATTCCTCCCACGGACAACAGGTGTCTCCCCGGGTGCCTGACTTAAACAAACCACCTCACCATCAGAATCCTCCTGGTCAATTTCCTCCCCAGCGCCAGCAACACCCATATCCTCCTCATCCTGGTGTACTTCAACACTGACATCTTCAATCTGACTATCAGGAACTGGACTGCGGGTGCTCCTTCCAGCACTTGCAGGGGGCGTGCAAATGGTGGAAGGCGCATGCTCTTCACGTCCAGTGTTGGGAAGGTCAGGCATCGCAACCGACACAATTGGACTCTCCTTGTGGATTTGGGATTTCGAAGAATGCACAGTTCTTTGCTGTGCTGCTTTTGCCAGCTTGAGTCTTTTCATTTTTCTAGCGAGAGGCTGAGTGCTTCCATCCTCATGTGAAGCTGAACCACTAGCCATGAACATAGGCCAGGGCCTCAGCCGTTCCTTGCCACTCCGTGTGGTAAATGGCATATTGGCAAGTTTACGCTTCTCCTCCGACAATTTTATTTTAGGTTTTGGAGTCCTTTTTTTACTGATATTTGGTGTTTTGGATTTGACA